>NC_069507.1:202051556-202189056 GCF_027579735.1 Bombina bombina | reverse complement strand
AATAAACATTAACAAGAAGTGTATATTAGTCAGGTAGCTTTAGTAGGAAGTGCAAGCTGAGTTGTATTAGATTCAACTTACACAGCGTTTACTTTTACTGTGCTGCTATTTCATACGGATAACTAAAAAATGTTGAGGACTATATTTTAAAGGGGCATGAAACACTCTGTGATTACAAGATATTTCTGTTGTCTTGCAATAGAATAACATATGGGCCAAGTCTAAATTTTTTAAAAACAAATTACCATCTTGTTTGACTTAATTGTTTTCCAATAACCAAACTCCACCCACTATTTCCCTTATTTGAAAGAGCCAATCTGGGTTGGAGTTTGCAGACAACAAGGTTAGTCATGGTAATAATGTTTGTATAACAAACAGTCAGCTAGATTACGAGTTTTGCGTTATGAGTGAAAAAGCTTCATAACGCTGCTTTTTCCCTACCGCTGCTATTACGAGTCTTGCAGGTTTAGGTGTACCGCACACTTTTTTGGCCATCACGCAATGTCAGTACCGCACTTTTAAATGGGACTTCCATAGCACCGGTATTACGAGTTTTGTCTGGGAGGCCAAAAAGTGAGCGGTATACCCTATACCAGCGGTTCCCAACCTGTGGTACGTGTACCCCTGGGGGTACTTGGCAGACCAGGTGGGGGTACTCAAAAATATTGTTGGTAATGGCGGAAGATCCGGGGGGAGGGTCGGGGGGGCACTCTCAATGGGTCATCAACTAATAACCATCGTGGAACTGTGGAAGGAAGGCGTGTTCAGCCGGGAACTGACAAGTGAAGTCCTTGCCTGGCATATAGGCAGATGGGAGCTCCTGCACCTGAAATATGTGGACCGGGTTTGGATGACTCCGGTCCACATATTAATGATCACCCTGTCACCAGACAGCTTAGCCTCCTGCTTCACCCACCCCCGTGCTCAAAATGTTGACTGCGAGTGCGCAGTTAGAAACAGCACTGCAGCAGCATAGTTGCGTAGACACGTGTGGTAGAGCTGTGGAGGTTGCGAGTCACACAGGCGAGGTGGGTCTGCATCCCCAAATAAGTTATAGTCAGTGCTGATAAGTAAAGTACTAATGCTAGTGCTTGCTTGAGTCAGATTGCTTCACTTCCAACTAAAAACGTCCATAGTGGCTGCGTGGTTTATATCGATCTGATTTCACAAATTAAATATTTATTTTTCTGATCATTACGCTTTGACTCTCCCCCCCAGGGCCGTGTTTAGGGGCAACCAGGCAGCTGCCAGGGGTGCCAGCCACACAGCAGGGCTCCTTCTGAGAATGAGATCTGAGCTTTAATCCTGTTGATACACGTACAGTCATATGCCATTCAGATATAGCTTACCTCCCCTATAAAAAAGTGCTTCCTTTATTTTGAGGGATGGGTGTGGGTAACGAAGAGAGGGGGTACTCATAAATGAAAAGCCTAATCAAGGGGTACGGGAGAGAAAAAAGGTTGGGAATTGCTGCCCTATACCATCAAGATTCGTACCGCCATCTAAAGTCAGTAATTATGAGTTTTACATTACAAAGCTGTAGCATAAAACTCATAACTAAAGTGTTAAAAAGTGCATTAACACCCTTAAACTACCTATTAACCCCTAAACCGAGGCCCTCCCGCATCGCAAACACTAAAATAAAATTATTAACCCCTAATCTGGACATCGCCGCCACTGAAAAAATGTATTGACCCCTATTCCACCGCTCCCCGACATCGTCGCCACTAGAATAAAATTATTAACCCCTAAACCGCCGCCTTCCCGCATAAAAAACACTATTTAAATATAATTAACCCCTAATCTGCCGTCCACCCACTCCGCTGCTATAATAAACCTATTATCCCCTAAACCTAACCCTAACACCCCCTAACAATTATAATTATAAAAAAATATAAATAAAACCTATTAATAACTTAATAATTCCTATTTAAAACTTAATACTTACCTGTAAAATAAACCCTAAGCTAGCTACAATATAACTAATAGTTATATTGTAGCTATCTTAGGTTTTATTTGAATTAGCCAATAGGATTTTTTACCCTTTAATTCCTATTGGCTGATAGAATTCTATCAGCCAATCAGAATTCAAGGGATGCCATCTTAGATGACGTCCCTTAAAGGGAACCTTCAGTGTACGGCTGGGACCGTATGAAAAGGATGCTCCACACCAGATGTCTTGACGATGGAGCCGCTCTGCATCAGAAGGATGAAGATAGAAGATGCCGTCTGGATGAAGACTTCTGCTCTCCTGGATAATGACTTCTTGCCGCTTGGATGAAGACTTCTCCCGGCTTCGTTGAGGAATTCTTGCCGCTTGGATGAAGACTTCGCCGGCTGGATGAGGATGGATGTCCCGTCTTCAAAATCTGTAAGTAGATCTTTGGGGGTTAGTGTTAGTTTTTTTAAGGGTTTATTGGGTGGGTTTTATTTTTAGCTTAGGGTTTTGGGCAACGTAAAAGAGCTAAATGCCCTTTTAAGGGCAATGCCCATACAAATGCCCTTTCAGGGCAATGGTTAGCTTAGGTTTATTTAGATAGGATTTTATTTGGGGGGTTGGTTGTGTCGGTGGTGGGTTTTACTGTTGGGGGTTGTTTGTATTTTTTTTTACAGGTAAAAGAGCTGATTTCTTTGGGGCAATGCCCCGCAAAAGGTCCATTTAAGGGCTATTGGCAGTTTAGTGTAGGCTAGGTTTTTTTATTTTGGGGGGCTTTTTTATTTTTATAAGGCTATTAGATTAGGAGTAATTCATTTTTATTTTTGATAATTTCTTTTTTTTTTCTTTTGTGTAATTTAGTGTTTATTATTTTTTGTCATTTAGATAAATGTATTTTTTTAATTTTATTTATTTAATTTTATTGTAATGTTAGGTGTAACTCAGGTTAGGTTTTATTTTACAGGTAAATTTGTCTTTATTTTAACTAGGTAGCTAGTAAATAGTTAATAACTGTTTACTAACTAGTCTAGTTAAAATAAATACAAACATAGCTGTGAAATAAAAATAAAACCTAAGATAGCTACAATGTAACTATTAGTTATATTGTAGCTAGCTTAGGGTTTATTTTACAGGTAAGTATTTAGTTTTAAATATTAATTATTTAATTATTAATAGTAGGTTTTATTTAGAATTATTTTAATTATGTTAAAGTTAGGGATGTTAGGGTTAGGGCTACGTTAGGGTTAGGGTTAAACTTAGGGTTAGGTTTAGGGGTTAATATATTTATTTAGTGTTAGTGATGTGGGAGGCAAGAGGTTTAGAGGTTAATAACTTTAGTATAGTGGCGGGGCGACATTGGGGGTGGCAGATTATGGTTAATAAATTTATGTAGGTGGCGGCGACGTTGGGGGCGGCAGATTAGGGGTTTTCAATTGTAATAAAGCAAAAGGGGGGATCCAGTACACGGTCAAAAACTCCAGTTAGTGCAGAAAAAAAAGCCTTATAGCAACAATTGGAACCTGAGTTTACCCGGATTGCCATAGCAGATGGCTGATCAGGCCAAGAGACAAGACAAAAAATAAAAAAATTAGCAGGCACTGCTCAGCTAGTGAAAATAAAAAATACACATTTTATTAGTAAACATAAAAATGGAGAGCTCCCTGGCAGGGAACAACACAAAACGACTGTCTTACGCGTTTCACGCCCCCTTAGTGCTGCTTAATCATAGACTGCAGGTACAGTGATGAGGCCACCTATTTATGCAAGCAACAGATTAACCCCCAACTGACCACAAAAAAGTTTAAAAACATATACTTAATGCAAAGTGGAAAATAAAAAAGCAACATTGCTTATACAATATAATAACAGTGATATGCAAAATAGCAAACAACTCACATGTGTGAATTTATACATATTTATGAACTAATATTTAACACAATGGTCTATAGGCAATGCTAAATACTGGAAGGGCAAAATGTTAATACCCATAATAATAATAATATACAAATCTATTATGCATGGGTCCTAATATTAGAAAATATAGACAAATATTATGGAACATGCTGAAATTAATAAAATAACTGATGTCAAATTCTCTATTGATACCTGAGGGGGTTTTGGTTTGAAGTTTTAAAATCCAAAACAATTATTTTTTGTCAAGGATTTTGTGTTTGTTACCCCCTCTAATAGGTACCCGTGCTAAATCTATTATTTGTACCAATATATCTGCTTTATTTCTAAAGTGTATGCCATTGAAATGGCTGGCAACAGCAGATTCTTTCACATAATTTTTGACATCCCTAACATGTTCTCCTACTCTTTTTCTTAACTCTCTGGATGTTTGTCCTGTATATTGATATTTATATAGGTTGCATGTCAATAAATAGACAGCCCATTGGGTACTGCAGTTAGCATAAAAATCAATATAAAAAACTTGGTTGGTGACACTAGAAGTAAATGTATGACCTTTTAGTATTAAGGCACAAGTGTTGCATTTTCTACTACCACACCTGAAATTGCCTTTGTGTGTTAACCATCTCAGTTCTGACTCTAATGTGTTCCTTTTAACCATGCTCGGGGAAAGAGACTGACCCAAGGTTCTAGGTTTTTTAGGAACAAATTTACATTTGTCAACACAAGACTTCAATATGTCATCTCCCAAAAGGAGGTGCATATGTTTTTTAAGTATTTTGACAACTGAATCAAATTGTGCGGTATATGCAGAGGTGAACACCACAGAATCTGAAAATTCGTTATTACTTCATTTTTTCTTAGATTTATGATTAAAACTTAGAGTTTTGACCTGTTGGTGGCATTGTGCTAAAGTATCCTTCTTATAGGCTCTTTGTGCCAATCTGTTCTCAAGCTCCATTGCCTGTTGATCCATCTTCATCCATCCGGCGTGGAGCGGCTCCATCTTCAAGACATCCACAGCTCTTCTCGAATGAAGGTTCCTTTAAGTGACATCATCCAAAATGGCGTCCCTTGAATTTGGATTGGCTGATAGAATTCTATCAGCCAATCGGAATTAAAGGTGAAAAAATCCTATTGGAACAGCCAATAGAATGCGAGCAAGCTCAATCCTATTGGCTGATTGGATCAGCAAATAGGATTGAAGCTTAATCCTATTGGCTGATTGCATCAGCCAAAAGGATTTATTCACCTTTAATTCCGATTGGCTGATAGAATTCTATCAGCTAATCGGAATTCAAGGGACACCATGTTGGATGACGTCACTTAAAGGAACCTTCATTCGAGAAGAGCCGTGGAAAGAAGAGGATGCTCCACGCCGGATGTCTTGAAGATGGAGCCGCTCCGCGCAGGATGGATGAAGATAGAAGATGCCGTCTGGATGAAGACTTCTGCCCGTCTGGAGGACCACTTCTTGCCGCTTGCATGAAGACTTCTCCCAGCTTCTTGAGGACTCCTTGCCGCTTGGATGAAGACTTCTCCTGGCTTCATTGAGGATGGATGTCGGGTCTTCAAAAACTGTAAGTGGATCTTCGGGGTTTTAGTGTTTTTTTTAGGGTTTATTGGGTGGGTTTTATTTTTAGCTTAGGGTTTGGGTGGAAAAAGAGCTAAATGCCCTTTTAAGGGCAAAGCCCATACAAATGCCCTTTTCTGGGCAATGGGGAGCTTAGGTTTTTTTAGTTAGGATTTTATTTGGGGGTTTGGTTGTGTGGGTGGTGGGTTTTACTGTTGTGGGGGGTTTGTATTTTTTACAGGTAAAAGAGCTGATTTCTTTGGGGGAATGCCCCGCAAAAGGCCCTTTTAGGGCTATTGGTAGTTTAGTTTAGGCTAGGGTTTTTTTTTTTATTTTGGGGAGGGCTTTTTATTTTGATAGGGCTATTAGATTAGGTGTAATTAGTTTAAATATTTGATAATTTCTTTTTTATTTTGTGTAATTTAGTGGGTTTTTTTTTGTAATTTAGTTAATTGTATTTAATAAATGTAATTTATTTAATTGTAGTGTAAGGTTAGGTGTTAGTGTAAGACAGGTAAGGTTTTATTTTATAGGTAAATTTGTATTTATTTTAACTAGGTAGTTAGTAAATAGTTAATAACTATTTACTAACTAGTCTACCTGGTCAAAATAAATACAAACTTAGCTGTGAAATAAAAATAAAACCTAAGCTAGATACAATGTAACTATTAGTTATATTGTAGCTAGCTTAGGGTTTATTTTACAGGTAAGTATGTATTTAGTTTTAAATAGGAATTATTTAGTTAATGATAGTAATTTTTATTTAGATTTATTTTAATTACATTAAAGTTAGTGGGTGTAAGGGTTAGACTTTGGGTTAGGGGTTAATAATTTTAGTATAGTGGCGGCAACGTTGGGGGAGGAAGATTAGGGGTTAATAAATGTAGGTAGGTGGCGGCGATGTTAGGGGCAGCAGATTAGGGGTTAATAAAATGTTACTAGTGTTTGCGATACGGGAGTATGGCGGTTTAGGGGTTAATATGTTTATTCTAGTGGCAGCGATGTCCAGAGCGGCAGATTAGGGTTTAATCATTTTATTTTAGTGTTTGCAATGCGGGAGGGCCTCTGTTTAGGGGTTAATAGGTAGTTTATGGGTGTTAGTGTACTTTTTAGCACTTTAGTTATGAGTTTTATGTTACAGCGTTGTAGCATAAAACCCATAACTACTGACTTTCAGTTTATGGTATGGATCTTGACGGTATAGGCTGTACCACTCACTTTTTGGCCTCCCAGGCAAACTCGTAATACCGGCGCAAAGGAAGTTCCATTGAAAAAGGACTTTTTGAAAGCTGCGGTAGTTACTTTGCGTTACGGCCAAAAAAGTGTGCAGTGCAGCTAAACCTGCAAAACTCGTAATCTAACTGAAAGATAATAAAAGAACGCAGAAAAATTTATAATAGAAGTAAATTAGAAAGTTGCTTAAAATTGCATGAAAGAAAAAAAATGTGGGTTTTGTATCCCTTTGTATCCCTTCATAGCTTACTTAACGTTATTAAAGCAAGACCACTGCTACTTTTCCTTCTTGGCTATATCGTGCCTCATTAAAAACTATATCGAATCCCTGAGAAATTATTTAATTTTTTACATTTACATTTTTTTTGTAGACCTACATTTAAACAAAAAACAAGCAGACAAGGGAAAGAATTTGATCCTCATGAAAATTTTACACAATTTTTGTCTAATAAAGTTAGATCAAGTACAGTAGATAGAGTACAGCAATAATCTCTATGAAATGTGACGAATTGCTCTTAATAATTAAGTAAACAATTATATAAATATTTTATGGTTATGGAGCATTAATAATGTGCTCTTATATAAGATACATTATGGACATATTTTGTCAGTGTACTCCAGGGTGATGGCTCGGAATTTAGACATTCACCTTCCTGCATGAGGCCTATAGTGGCTTTCATAGTAGGTGTATTTTCCTGAAAGTCACCCTGCAATTTAGCTCCATAAAGGGATAACATTCATTCGGCTAGATTACGAGTTTTTGTCGATAAGGCTTGCCGGGCTAACGAGCCTTTTTTCACACCGCTCCCTTAAGACAACGCTGGTATTACAGGTTTTTTTAAACCTGGTGTTAGCTGCAAAAAAGTGAGCGTAGAGCAAAATTTAGCTCCACATCTCATCTCAATACCAGTGTTGCTTAAGTCAGCGGGAAACAATGGCTGAAAAAAACCCTGACACCTGCATTATATTATTAACCCCTAATCTGCCTCTCCGGACACCGCCACCACCTACATTATCCCTATGAACCCCTAATCTACTGCCCCCAACATTGCCAACACCTACATTATATTTATTAACCCCTAATCTGCCCCCCCAACATCGCCGCAACTATATTAAATTTATTAACCCCTAATCTGCCACCGCCAATGTCGCCGCCACTATTATAAATTTATTAACCCATAAACCTAAGTCTAACCCTAACCCTAACACCCCTTTAACTTAAATGTAATTTAAATTAAACAAAATAAATTTACCATCATTAAATAAATTAATCCTAATAAAAACTAAATACTTACCGATAAAATAAACCCTAAGCTAGCTACAATATAACTAATAATAATATTGTAGCTAGCTTACGGCTAGATTTAGAGTTTTGTCGGTAAGGACCCGCGTAGCTAACGCTGGCTTTTTTCTGGCCGCACCATAAAAATAACTCTGGTATTGAGAGTCCACATAAAGGCTGCGTTAGGCTCCAAAAAAGGAGCGTCGAGCATATTTAACGCAACTGCAACTCTCGATACCAGAGTTGCTTACGGACGCGGCCAGCCTCAAAAACGTGCTCGTGCATGATTCCCCCATAGGAAACAATGGGGCTGTTTGAGCTGAAAAAAAACCTAACACCTGCAAAAAAGCCGCGTTCAGCTCCTAACGCAGCACCATTGTTTCCTATGGGGAAACACTTCCTACGTCTGCACCTAACACTCTAACATGTACCCCGAGTCTAAACACCCCTAACCTTACACTTATTAACCCCTATTCTGCCGACCCCACTATTGCTGACCCCTGCATATTATTATTAACCCCTAATCTGCCGCTCCGTAAACCGCCGCTACTTACATTATCCCTATGTACCCCTAATCTGTTGCCCCTAACACCGCCGACCCCTATATTATATTTATTAACCCCTAATCTGCCCCCTCAACGTCGCCTCCACCTGCCTACACTTATTAACCCCTAATCTGCCGACCGGACCTGAGCGCTACTATAATAAAGTTATTAACCCCTAATCCGCCTCACTAACCCTATAATAAATAGTATTAACCCCTAATCTGCCCTCCCTAGCATCGCCGACACCTAACTTCAATTATTAAACCCTAATCTGCCGACTGGAGCTCACCGCTATTCTAATA
This sequence comes from Bombina bombina, assembly GCF_027579735.1. NCBI lineage: Eukaryota > Metazoa > Chordata > Amphibia > Anura > Bombinatoridae > Bombina > Bombina bombina. The sequence goes on along the minus strand of NC_069507.1, from coordinate 202,180,274 downwards.
AATGTATTAACCCCTAAAGCTAAGTCTAACCCTAACACTAACACCCCCCTAAATTAAATATAATTTTAATCTAACAAAATTAATTATCTCTTATTAAATAAATTATTCCTATTTAAAGCTAAATACTTACCTGTAAAATAAATCCTAATATAGCTACAATATAAATTATAATTATATTATAGCTATTTTAGGATTAATATTTATTTTACAGGTAACTTTGTAATTATTTTAACCAGGTACAATAGCTATTAAATAGTTAAGAACTATTTAATAGTTACCTAGTTAAAATAATAACAACATTACCTGCAAAATAAATCCTAACCTAAGTTACAATTAAACCTAACACTACACTATCATTAAATTAATTAAATAAAATATCTACAATTACCTACAATTAAACCTAACACTACACTATCAATACATTAATTAAATACAATATCTACAAATAACTACAATGAAATAAACTAACTAAAGTACAAAAAATAAAAAAGAACTAAGTTACAAAAAATAAAAAAATATTTACAAACATAAGGAAAATCTTACAACAATTTTAAACTAATTACACCTACTCTAAGCCCCCTAATAAAATAACAAAGCCCCCCAAAATAAAAAATACCCTACCCTATTCTAAATTACTAAAGTTCAAAGCTCTTTTACCTTACCAGCCCTGAACAGGGCCCTTTGCGGGGCATGCCCCAAAGAATTCAGCTCTTTTGCCTGTAAAAAAAACATACAATACCCCCCCCAACATTACAACCCACCACCCACATACCCCTAATCTAACCCAAACCCCCTTAAATAAACTTAATACTAAGCCCCTGAAGATCTTCCTACCTTGTCTTCACCTCACCGGGTATCACACCGATCCGTCCTGGCTCCGATATCTTCATCCAACCCAAGAGGGGGCTAGACATCCATCATCCGATGGCTGAAGAAGTCCAGAAGAGGGTCCAAAGTCTTCATCCTATCCGGGAAGAAGAGTAGATCCGGACCGGCAACCATCTTCTTCCAAGCGGCATCTTCTATCTTCATCCGATGAGGACCGGCTCCATCCTGAAGACCTCCACCGCGGACCCATCTTCATCCGGCGACGTCCAACTGAAGAATGATGGTTCCTTTAAGGGACGTCATCCAAGATGGCGTCCCTCGAATTCCGATTGGCTGATAGGATTCTATCAGCCAATTGGAATTAAGGTAGGAATATTCTGATTGGCTGATGGAATCAGCCAATCAGAATCAAGTTCAATCCGATTGGCTGATCCAATCAGCCAATCAGATTGAGCTCACATTCTATTGGCTGTTCCGATCACTTCAGACACGACTCTAAATACCGGAGTTAGAAAAATCCCATTGAAAAGATAGGATACGCAATTGACGTAAGGGGATCTGCGGTATGGAAAAGTCGCGGCTGAAAAAAAGTAGACCCTTTTTTGAGTGACTCCAAATACCGGAGGTAGCCTAAAACCAGCGTTAGGAGCCTCTAACGCTGGTTTTCACGGCTACCGCCAAACTCCAAATCTAGGCCTTAGGATTTATATTTATTTTACAGTCAACTTTGTATTTATTTTAACTAGATACAATAGTTATTAAATAGTTATTAAATATTTAATAACTTCCTAGTTAAAATAAAGACAAATATACCTGTAAAATAAATCCTAACCTAAGTTACAATTACACCTAACACTACACTATAATTAAACTAGTTACCTAAACTACCTACAATTAATTACAATTAAATTAAAAAAACTAAATTACGAAAAAAAAACAAGCACTAAATTACAGAAAATAAAAAAAGAATTACAAGAATTTTAAACTAATTTCACCTATTCTTATCCCCCTAATAAATTTAAAAAGCCCCCCAAAATAATAAAATTCCCTACCCTACACTAAATTACAAATAGCCCTTAAAAGGGCCTTTTGTGGGGCATTGCCCCAAAGTAATCAGCTCTTTCACCTGTAAAAAAAATACAATACCCCCCAACATTAAAACCCACCACCCACACACCCAACCCTACTCTAAAACCCACCCAATCCCCCCTTAAAAAAACTAACACTACCCCCCTGAAGATCTCCCTACCTTGAGCCGTCTTCACCCAGCTGGGCACAATTGGACCTCCAGAGGGGCAGAAGTTTTCATCCGATCCGGGCAGAAGAGGTCCTCCAAGCGGCAGAAGTCTTCATTCAGACGGCATCTTCTATCTTCATCCATCCAGAGCGGATCCATCTTCAATCCAGCCGATGCAGAGCCATCCTCTTCCATCGACGTCCTAACGAAGAATGAAGGTTCCTTTAAATGACGTCATCCAAGATGGCGTCCATTGAATTCTGATTGGCTGATAGGATTATATTAGCCAATCGGAATTAAGGTAGGAAAAATCCTATTGGCTGATCCAATCAGCCAATAGGATTAAAGTTCAATTCTATTGGCTGACTGGATCAGCCAATAGGATTGAGCTTGCATTCTATTGGCTATTCCAATCAGGTAATAGAATGCAAGCTCAATCCTATTGGCTGGATTTTAGAGTAGGGTTGGGTGTGTGGGCGGTGGGTTTTAATGTTGGGGGTGCTGTATTTTTTTTTTTACAGGTGAAAGAGCTGATTACTTTGGGGCAATGCCCCGCAAAGGCCCTTTTAATGGATATTTGTAATTTAGTGTAGGGTAGGGAATTTTATTATTTTGGGGGCTTTTTTAATTTATCAGGGGGATTAGAATAGGTGTAATTAGTTTAAAATTCTTGTAATTATTTTTTTATTTTCTGTAATTTAGTATTTGTTTTTTTTCGTAATTTAGTTTCTTTAATTTAATTGTAATTAATTGTAGGTATTTTAGGTAATAGTTTAGGTTTAGTTTAATTATAGTGTAGTGTTAGGTGTAATTGTAACTTAGGTTAGGATTTATTTTACAGGTATATTTGTCTTTATTTTAACTGGGAAGTTATTAAATAGTTAATAACTATTTAATAACTATTGTACCTAGTTAAAATAAATACAAAGTTGCCTGTAAAATAAATATAAATCCTAAGCTAGCTACAATGTAATTATTAGTTATATTGTAGCTAGCTTAGGGTTTATTTTATCGGTAAGTATTTAGTTTTAAATAGGATTCATTTATTTAATTGTAGTAATTTTATTTAAATTATTTAAAATTATATTTAAGTTAGGGGGGTTAGGTTTAGATTTAGGTTTAGGGGTTAATACCTTTTATATAGTAGCGGCGACGTTGGGGGTGGCAGATTAGGGGTTAATAAATGTAAGTAGGTGTCGGCTATGTTAGGGACGGCAGATTAGGGGTTAATAAAATTTAGCTAGTGTTTGCGAGGTGGGAGTTCAGCGGTTTAGGGGTTAATATATTTATTAAAGTGGCGGCGATGTCCGATCGGCAGATTAGGGGTTAATATATTTATTAAAGTGTTTCCGGTGTGGGGGGGGGGCTTGTTTTAGGGGTCAATAGGTAGTTTATGGGTGTTAGTGTACTTTTAGCACTTTAGTTAAGAGTTTTATGTTCCGGCGTTAGCCCATAAAACTCTTAACTACTGACTTTTAAATGCGGTAGAAGTCTTGACAGGAGAGGGTCTACCGCTCACTTCTTCCAAGACTCGTAATACCAGCATTAGGCAAATCCCATTAAAAAGATAGGATATGCAATTGATGTAAGGGGATTTGCGGTAGCCTTGAGTCGCGGAAGAAAAGTGAGCGGTACACCTGTACCTTTCAGACTCATAATACCAGCGTTAGGAAAAAAGCAGCGTTGGGACCTCTCAATGCTTTTTTTAAGGCTAACGCAAGACTCGTAATCTAGGCGATTGTCTCTTATGTATTCTGATTTGCGTAAGGTATAAAACTGGATTCTCTGAAAGGATAACAAAGAAAGTAAGATTCATATGTTATTACTGCTTGATTATACTTTTTAAAGTAAATGGCAAACAGAGGGGAATAGTCTGCACCAAAATTAAGTTTTATCTTATTTACAAGGTGACTGTAGAGTGGTGCCAAAGTGCTGGAGGGGGCCCATAGTAATGAGTCTACATATACCCATGTGCAGAAAGTGTACTTTCCTAATACAGGGAAGCATTTTATTAGTGCAGGTTCTATCTATCTATAATCAAAATCATAATAAAGAACATCATGTATATTATTATTTTTGCTTATTACTGAGTTACCTTTAAGGGACCCAAAAACATTTGTACCAGGGCCCTTTGTTGAGTAGGTCCGCTACTGGTATAGACTCCTCCTGTACTCTGTACTCTGTCACTTTGTCTCTCACTCTGTCTTTATATACATAGATTAGTTAGATTATAGCTAGATATATAGCTAGGTAGATAGATAGATAGATAGATAGATAGATAGAGATATAGATAGATGATAGTTAGATATATAGCTAGATAGATAGATAGAGATATTTCGATAGATAAATAGATAGATGATAGATAGATAGAGAGATAGATAGAGAGATAGATAGTTAGATAGAGAGATAGATAGATAGATAGATAGACAGATAGTTAGATAGAGAGATAGATAGAGATAGATTGATAGATAAATAGATGATAGATAGATAGATAGATAGATAGATAGATAGATAGATAGATAGATAGATAGATAGATAGACAGATAGTTAGATAGAGAGATAGATAGAGATAGATTGATAGATAAATAGATGATGAATAAATAGATAGATAGATAGATAGATAGATAGATAGATAGATAGATAGATAGATAGTTAGATAGAGAGATAGATAGAGATAGATCGATAGATAAATAGATAGATAGATAGATAGACAGATAGTTAGATAGAGAGATAGATAGAGATAGATCGATAGATAAATAGATGATAGATAGATAGATAGATAGACAGATAGTTAGATAGAGAGATAGATAGAGATAGATAGATAGATAGATAGATAGATGATAGATAGATAGATAGATAGATAGATAGATAGATAGATAGATAGATAGATAGATAGATAGATAGATAGATAGACAGATAGTTAGATAGAGAGATAGATAGAGATAGATCGATAGATAAATAGATGATAGATAGATAGATAGATAGATAGATAGATAGATAGATAGATAGATAGATAGATAGATAGATAGATAGATAGATAGACAGATAGACAGATAGACAGATAGACAGATAGTTAGATAGAGAGATATGGATATTGTATAATAGTGTACAGCTATACAATCATTAACAATTGAATATAATCACATATCATCATTGATTGCTAAGATGAATTCTTACATTGCATGATTGTCCTGCACATAAGAAACACTCTCCTCACCTTATGCCAAACAGCCTTGGCATCTCTTGTATTCTTATGGAATGTTAAGCAAGGTCATCAAAACTGAACTTTGTCAAACATTGTAACTCTGGCGCTACACACTGTTCTCTGGAGTATTCAAGTAAATAAACATATTGACCTTCAATCTAATATGTGTGAAGGGAAGTACTTATGCGCACATAAACTAAAGGAAAATATGCCAGACTACCTCTCATTTTCAATCTTACAAAATATGCTTTAACTAATTAGTTAGTACAATCAACTAACTATATTTGTATGATGACAAAAATATTTCATTGAGCTGTTAGGACCTGTAATGCATTAAATTACCTACATTCTCATAGCAAGTTATTGCATTAAACCTCTACAATAGAAACAAAATTGTATTTATGTGTTGTTCAGGACAATTTATATGTTAAGATATTTATGTCATATACTATTGGTGATGTGTGTTTTCTTTTTGGATTGAGTATTTTTATGTGATGTAGTTTTCTCGTTGATTTATTCACATTACTGCTAATACATTTGTACATTTACACGTTGCCTCCTTTAACCCCTTAAGGACCGGGCAATTCAGACTAAAACTTCCCCAAAAGACGAGAGCATTTTTTGCATTTTTGCCATCATTGCATGTAAACAGAAATAGAACCGTGTTTTTTTTTACCTATCAAAACTATCTATCTATCTATCTATCTATCTATCTATCTATCTATCTATCTATCTATCTATATATATATATATATAGTAGACAACCCCTAAAGTATTGATCTAGGCCCATTTTGGTATATTTCATGCTACCATTTCACTGCCAAATGTAATCAAATAAAAAAAAAATGTTAACTTTTTCACAAACTTTAGGTTTCTCACTGAAATTATTTACAAACAGCTTGTGCAATTAAGGCAAAAATTGTTGTAAAAGCTTCTCTGGGATCCCCTATGTTCAGTCTGCCAGTATGCAGTATTAGACCTTTTCTTATTTATTTTTTAATTATAATTAGGATTAGGATTACCCCCTTACCTTCCCACTCCTTGATCCCTCCCAAAAAACTCTCTAACCCTCCCCCTCTAACTCATTTCCACCATCTTAGGTACGGGCAACTGCCAGTACCCAGTTTTCCATGATTTCTAAAGTTTATTTAATAATAAAAAACACACACCTATTTTTTCTGTAGTGTAGCTGTCCCCCACCTTGTATATATATATATATATATATATACATACAGTATATATATATATATATATATATATATATATATATATATATATATATATACATACAGTATATATATATATATATATATATATATATATACATACAGTATATATATATATATATATATATATATATATATATATATATATATATATATATATATATACAGTATATATACTACAAAAAAACAGAAGCGATACAGAATTCACAATAAAATCCTGAAAAAAAGAGGGACTTCAGCACTCTTAGACCTCACAAATATAAAAACAGGATGGAAGACCCCTTAGGGAAGAACTACTACATGCACGAGTCAGCACAAAAAGTGAGTTTTAATAAAAAAACACACAAAATAAACATAGAAATGAATACACACCACAAAACTACAGCGCTGCAGTACACTAAGTGTTGTTGCAAGCTTGCAAGTAATTGGGAAAACAAAAGTAGTCCACAAAACACAGCTACTGTTCCAGAAAGGGTATCGCAAGCCAATAAAGCCATATAGTTTGAGTGTCCAGAACGGGTAAGTAATCATCATTAAGGATTTAAGCCGTAAGAGATCAAACAACATCTAATGATTGAGGCTACAAATACTCTCAAGTAGAAAGCAGGTATAAGTAAGTAGATAACTAGTATTTGACATGTTTGTAGAAGGCAGATAGCATATGTGGACTTTCTTCAATCCGATTACTGGTAGCGGGTGACTCTGGTCAGGATATAGCTCTCTCCTGCTATGACAGCGGAATGTTGAGGTAAAGGCGTCCTCTATACCTATCGATCAAGTTCTCAGGAGAAATACCCAAAGGCATGTGTATGAAGCAGACTCCTCAGTGCAAACAAAGCAGGTAGCGTGCAGACTTATCCCACAGGTGCAGCAATTTCAAGCAGTGGCGGCTAGGTTATGTCTCTCGTCCATAGATTCTTAGGGCAGGTGTAAGCAGAATCTTGTAGACAGTGCTTTAGCTCACAACCACTTCATCCTGCTCAAGGGACGACTGACAAAATCAGGCTTTACAAGAAAAAGGGACTTTTCAGCTCCAAGACAAACCGCCAACTGAGTAATCACAGTTGACGCGCATTTCACCCCACAATGCTGAGCGAAAGCCGGGGCCGGTAACAAACAGTACTCCTTTGGTTAAAACTAATGTTACATAAAAGTAAATATAAAAAAAATAAGATTGTGTAAAATACAGCAAATAACTTACTTGCTTTCTTACACAATTACACCTAGATTTAGAGTTCTGCGTTAGCCATCAAAACCAGCGTTAGGGGGTCCTAATGCTGGTTTTTACCGCCCGCTGGTATTTAGAGTCAGTCAGGAAAGGGTCTAATGCTCACTTTCCAGCCACGACTTTTCCATACCGCAGATCCCCCTATGCCAATTGCATATCCTATCTTTTCAATGGGATCTTTCTAACGCCGGTATTTAGAGTCTTGGCTGAAGTGAGCATTAGAAATCTAACGACAAGACTCCAGCCGCAGAAAAAAGCCAGGAGTTAAGAGCTTTCTGGGCTAACGCCGGTTCATAAAGCTCTTAACTTCTGTGCTCTAAAGTACACTAACATTTATAAACTACCTATGTACCCCTAAACCGAGGCCCCCCACATCGCCGCCACTCTATTAAAATTTTTTAACCCCTAATCTGCCGACCGCACACTGCCGCCACCTACATTATCCCTATGTACTCCTAATCTGCTGCCCCTAACACCGCCGACACCTACATAATATTTATTAACCCCTAATCTGTCCCCCCAACGTCGCTGCTACCTACCTACAATTATTAACCCCTAATCTGCCGACCGGACCTCACCGCTACTATAATAAATATATTAACCCGTAAAGCTAAGTCTAACCCTAACACCCCCCTAAGTTAAATATAATTTTTATCTAACAAAATAAAATAAATCTTATTAAATAAATTAATCCTATTTAAAGCTAAATACTTACCTGTAAAATAAACCCTAATATAGCTACAATATAAATAATAATTATATTGTAGCTATTTTAGGATTAATATTTATTTTACAGGCAACTTTGTATTTATTTTAACTAGGTACAATAGCTATTAAATAGTTAATAACTATTTAATATCTACCTAGCTAAAATAATTACAAAATTACCTGTAAAATAAATCCTAACCTAAGTTACAATTAAACCTAACACTACACTATCAATAAATTAATTAAATAAACTACCTACAAATAAATACAAATAAATACACTAACTAAAGTACAAAAAATAAAAAAAGAACTAAGTTACAAAAAATAAAAAAATAATTTACAAACATTATAAAAATATAACAACAATTTTAAGCTAATTACACCTACTCTAAGCCCCCTAATAAAATAACAAAGCCCCCCAAAATAAAAAAATGCCCTACCCTATTCTAAAATAAAAATTGTAAAGCTCTTTTACCTTACCAGCCCTTAAAAGGGCCTTTTGCGGGGCATGCCCCAAAGAATTCTGCTCTTTTGCCTTTAAAAAAAAAAACATACAATACCCCCCCAACATTACAACCCACCACCCACACACCCCTACTCTAACCCAAACCCCCCTTAAATAAACCTAACACTACCCCCCTGAAGATCTTCCTACCTTGAGTCGTCTTCACTCAGCCGAGACAAATTCTTCATCCAATCCGGGCGATGTCTTCATCCAAGTGGGGGCTGAAGAGGTCCATCATCCGGCTGAAGTCTTCATCCAAGCGGGGGCTGAAGAGGTCCATCATTCGGCTGAAGTCTTCATCCAAGTGGGGGCTGAAGAGGTCCATCATCCGGCTGAAGTCTTCTATCAAGTGGCATCTTCAATCTTCTTTCTTCCGGCTCCATCTTCATCCCGCTGACGCAGAACATCCTTCCTCCACAACGAACTCCCGATGAATGAAGGTTCCTTTAAGGGACGTCATCCAAGATGGCGTCCCTCGAATTCCGATTGGCTGATAGAATCCTATCAGCAAATCGAAATTAAGGTAGGAAAATTTTGATTGGATGATTGAATCAGCCAATCAGATTCAAGTTCAATCCGATCAGCCACTAGAATGATAGCTCAATCTGATTGGCTGATTGGATCAGCCAATCGGATTGAACTTGAATCTGATTGGCTGATTCAATCAGCCAATCAGAATTTTCCTACCTTAATTTCGATTGGCTGATAGGATTCTATCAGCCAATCGGAATTCGAGGGACGCCATCTTGGATGACGTCCCTTAAAGGAACCTTCATTTGTCGGGAGTTGGTCGTGGAGGAATGATGTTCCGCGTCGGCGGGATGAAGATGGAGCCGGAAGAAAGAAGATTGAAGATGCCGCTTGATAGAAGACTTCAGCCGGATGACGGACCTCTTCAGCCCCCGCTTGGATGAAGACTTCAGCCGGATGATGGACCTCTTCAGCCCCCGCTTGGATGAAGACTTCAGCCGGATGATGGACCTCTTCAGCCCCCGCTTGGATGAAGACATCGCCCGGATTGGATGAATAATTCGGCTCGGCTGAGTGAAGACGACTCAAGGTAGGAAGATCTTCAGGGGGGTAGTGTTAGGTTTATTTAAGGGGGTTTGGGTTAGAGTAGGGGTATGTGGGTGGTGTGTTGTAATGTTGGGGGGTATTGTATGTTTTTTTTACAGGCAAAAGAGCAGAATTCTTTGGGGCATGCCCCGCAAAAGGCCCTTTTAAGGGCTGGTAAGGTAAAAGAGCTTTACAATTTTTATTTTAGAATAGGGTAGGGCATTTTTTTATTTTGGGGGGCTTTGTTATTTTATTAGGGGGCTTAGAGTAGGTGTAATTAGCTTCAAATTGTTGTAATATTTTTATAATGTTTGTAAATTATTTTTTTATTTTTTGTAACTTAGTTCTTTTTTTATTTTTTGTACTGTAGTTAGAGTATTTATTTGTATTTATTTGTAGGTAGTTTATTTAATTAATTTATTTATAGTGTAGTGTTAGGTTTAATTGTAACAGGTTAGGATTTATTTTACAGGTAATTTGTAATTATTTTAACTAGGTAGCTATTAAATAGTTATTAACTATTTAATAGCTATTGTACCTAGTTAAAATAAATACAAAGTTGCCTGTAAAATAAATATTAATACTAAAATAGCTACAATATAATTATTATTTATATTGTAGCTATATTAGGGTTTATTTTACAGGTAAGTATTTAGCTTTAAATAGGATTAATTTATTTAATAAGATTTATTTTATTTTGTTAGATAAAAATTATATTTAACTTAGGGGGGTGTTAGGGTTAGACTTAACTTTACGGGTTAATACATTTATTATAGTAGCAGTGAGGTCCGGTCGGCAGATTAGGGGTTAATAATTGTAGGTAGGTAGCGGCGACATTGGGGGGGGGGCAGATTAGGGGGTAATAAATATAATATAAGGGTCGGCGGGGGTTAGGGGCAGCAGATTAGGGGTTCATAGGGATAACGTAGGTTGCAGCGGTGTATGGAGCGGCAGATTAGGGGTTAATAATAAAATGCAGGGGTCAGCGATAGTGGGGGCGGCAGATTAGGGTTTAATAAGTGTAAGGTTAGGGGTGTTTAGACTCGGGGTTCATGTTAGGGTGTTAGGTGCAGACTTAGGAAGTGTTTCCCCATAGGAAACAATGGGACTGCGTTAGGAGCTGAACGCTGCTTTTTTGCAGGTGTTAGGGTTTTTTTCAGCTTAACCGGCCCCATTTTTTCCTATGGGGGAATCGTGCACGTTTTTGAAGCTGGCCACGTCCGTAAGCACCGCTGGTATTGAGAATTGCAGTGGCGGTAAATTATGCTATTCGCTCCCTTTTTGGAGCCTAACGCAGCCCTTCTGTGAACTCTAAATACCAGTGGTATTTAAAAGGTGCGGGGGAAAAATACACGCGTAGCTAACACACCCCTTTGGCCGCAGAACTCTAAATCTAACCGTTAGCATTTAGAAATGCTCAGTGTAGCCCTGCCCCCAGTGTTTTAAAAACATTTTTAGAGCAGAGGATCTTCAAAACCTGCCTTTTTACTCTGTAAGTTCTGGGCATAAGCAAATGGTGACACAACCGTATTTAGATATAACAGTGAAAATAGAAAAACTAACAGAGGGATAGTAAGACTCAAGGCTGATTATAGAGTAGTGGACGGAGATAAACAAATAGAAAACTTTATAAATGATTACTTTTGTTCAGTCTTTACAACAGATTGTGAAGATAGGGAGATTATTTTAAGGGATGTTACTTTAAATGATAATGTTTCAAGGGCTTTATAAAAATAAAGGGTAAATAGGTCTGTGGGTCCAGATAATAATAGCTACTCCATTAGCTGATTTATTTAATCAGTCACTGTTAACAGGAGTTGTTCCAAAAGACTGGAAATTGCCAGTATAGCTCCTCTTCATAAAAAGGGTAGTAGTGAAGATTCTGCTAACTATAGGCCAGTCTGTTTGATCTCCATTGAAGGGAAATTAATGGAAAATCTTTTAAAGGAAAAACTTCTGTCTTAGCTTCAGACAAACATATTAGAAGACATAGAACATCATGGTTTCACTGCTGGAACATCATGTCAGACTAATTTAATGGATTTCTTTGACCATGTAACAAAATCAATAGACCAAGGAGGAGCTGTACATGTTGCTTATATAGATTTTAGAAAAGCATTTCACACTGTCCCAAACAAAAAATGTATTCACAAAATGTGTTGCCTTGGAGTAGATGATACGATTGTTAAGTGGGTAGAAATTTGGCTTAAGGAAAGAAGGCAGAGGGTTTTATTTAATGAAGTAGATTCAAATGAGGGGTCAGTTACTAGTGGTGTTTCCCAAGGATCAGTTCTTGAGCATGTTTTGTTTAGCATGTTCATCAGTGATATTGGAAATGGGCTTCATGGGAAGCTTTGCTTGTTTGCTGATGATAAAAAAAAAATTGTAACAGAGTTGATGTTCCAGGAGGGGTTGATCAAATGAGCAGTTATATTAAAAAAATGGACACTGGGCAAATAAATGGGATCTAATATATAATATTACCAAGAGCAAAATGATCCATATAGGATCTAAAAATCCAAATGCCAATTATAGTCTCAATGGTACATTACTGACTATAACTAAAGAGGAACGGGACTTGGGAGTTATTATTTCAGATGATTTACAATTTAGTACACAATGCAGCAGTACAGTCAGCAAGGCCAGTTGAATACTTGGTTGCATTGGGAGAGGTTAGGTGGCAGAAATAGCAAGGTTCTTAAGCAACTTTACAGATTATTAGTTACATTACTTAGTCTTATTGGTTTTTATCTACCATCAAATTCTTTGTTTCTAAATCTGACTCCCTGTTATCTAGTCTATTCACTAGCCTAGAAGTTTTATGACATCAGGCTACGATATAACTTCCTACAAAGGCCTCCTCCTCCATGTAGGGCTGTTACGGGAAGCAAAAATGCAGTGAAAAAATAAAATAAAAGGTAAAATCTATTTAAATAGATGAATAATACATATTACAATGATTTCTTTGAAGTATAAGGAGCTACTTATGCTTTTTTTATTACAACAATGAAACAGACTGTTTACCATCCCTTTAAGTATAAAGCACTTATCCCACATACAAAATGCAGACATAAACATCTAATAATCTTTTAGGCAATGTATAGTCATATAAATAAAAAGCTTACAATTAACCAAAACCCACATAGCCATATATTTAGCTCTTTCGTCCCTTTTACAGAGGAAGACGTTTCTGCACTTATACTGCACTCTCACCCCACTACCTTTCCCCTCAACCCCATCCCCTCAAAGCTGCTCCCCCCTCTCTTTAACCCTTACCCCTATACTCACACACATTTTCAACCTCTCTCTTAGCACTGGTATATTTCCCTCATCTCTAAAACATGCACTGGTCACACCTATCCTCAAAAAAACCTTCTCTCGATCCAACCTCCACATCCAACTACTGCCCTATTTCCCTATTCCCTCTTGCCTCAAAGCTTCTTAAAAAGCTTGTACATGCACACTTATCCCTTTTCCTTACAATACACTCCCTCCTTGACCCACTGCAATCTGGATTTCGCCCCATCATTTCATAGAGACAGCAACAATTAAGATTACCAACGACCTACTCACAGCAAAATCCAAAGGCCACTTATCTCTGCTTATCCTCCTTGATCTGTATGCAGTGTCAAGGTATTGCTGAGTGGCATTGGATAAACTACATATGTATCACATAATTTAATAATTAAATTGAGCTAATATCTACTTGATATGAATTGTTTTGGCTATAGCCACAGCAGAAATTGTAAAAGGCCTGAAATCAAACCTTTCAGTCTAGACCCCTCTCCCCACTCACTCTGATGTATTTCTAAATAACTCAATTAAAATAATTGCCCTGATACTTACCTAGTTCAGGATGTTCACCCCTGGGGTGACAGAGACACAATTCTGCACTGTGGTTCAGATAAGCTAGCAGAATTCCAGGATATGGTAAGTTAACAGATACATGTGATAATCAACATGATGATCCACTAGGTCTTCTTTTGAAGGTCCATTCCACATATATGTCTGGAAAAATTTGCTGGCTCAGATAACAGCATATAGGAGGCCAAATCTCAAATAAATTATTTGTGCCTAATTTTCATAATAATTTAAAATACTCAGATCATATTGAAAACATCTATATATATGCATTGGTCTGAAAATTATACTACATTGAATAAATGTCTACTGTATTGAATAAGTAGCTGCATTGGTAGATTTAAAATGTTTAATTAATTTCAAAATTAATAACATATTCTTTTGGTTTTCTTCAGACATCTAATGTACAAATTAGGTTCCAAATATAACTAGCAGATACTGGTATATGAATGCCTATAAGATGTGTTCCCTGAATTATTCATATAGCTTTTACACTGAATATTAAAATGATATCCACAGATATGCTAATAATTAGTAAATGGAATAAGATCGGATACAAAAATATCTATATAATTAAATTGCTACAGAACTCTATTGCAGGTATGTATGGAATATAGAATATACTGTATTTATATTAAAATGAAATAATAATCAAATGTAAATATAGTTATATAATTAATTACATCAGACTGCTACTCACAAGATATGTATATGATATTAAGATGAAGTGAAATATCTATATTAAATTTTTTGTTTCCATGAAGAACAAATAATTAAGAATATAATTACTACTAATATGATACTAGAAATACACCCATGTTTAGTCTCAATAAATACATGCTAAATTATATTAGATAGGACACATATGTTGAACAGATAAGTTTATTAACATCAGGGAAAAATGAGTATATTAAATATACGTTTTAAAAATATAAAAGAATATTTTTGTAGTAGTATTTGCAAACAAAGCTACATTCTGTTGTCTGTTGCCCTCCGGTGTTTGATGCGAGAATTGCAACCAAAAGGTATTTGGCTGTTCAGAGAGGCATTTCCAAATAACCAATGAGGGACAAACTTCGATGGAGGGAGTGACCAAAATTTCACCAATGATTAGAAAAAGAAGTTAGTTTTATTAGAGAGATAAAAACCCTTGCACAGGAAGTAAAAGAGTCTGATGCTTGCTAATCCTGGTTAATTTGACTTACTGACTTAAACTGCTGCCTTAGAAATACACAAAGTTTTGTAAAACAAAAAATTGGGCTTAACATTTACTTCCAGACTTGTGCATCATCTCTTATATTTGACGGTGAAAAGGTTATGTTGGATTGAAAAAGCTGAATTCTCATCCTGATGTGTTGGTAATGTATTAATGGTTATTTCATATTTAAATAGATTTTAGCTAAGAAATTCTTTATAGCATAGTTAAACTGCAGCTGTGAGTTAAAAGGTATCTTATTCTTATATTTAATATTAATTAGACCACGGGTAGTAAGTATACTGGTGTTAAATATTAATATTTAGAAATGATTTTTGTATTTTTTTTTTTTCCAAAAGTTTTTTTATTGAGGGTTAAATATTACAGCAGATGTCATAACGCAGATGACCAATTGGTGAACATATACATAAACATTATGCCGTTGGTATGACACAGCAAGCGTAGCAATTAATGACATTACTGCGTATATAGGTCAAGTATGTCTAGAATGAAATAGAATATCTGTCATATAAACCTCATTTTCGATTAGTGTGAACTCAGAAATAAATCCATTATGAAAACATCATTTACAAACAGAATGAACAAACTTAGGTTATAAGGACCGGGTAGTACCTCAGTCCTACCCAGTAACTCAATTTTCTAGGAATTTCGTGAAGTCAGCTTAGAAGTGCCCCTCCGTGTACTACAACTGGGAATTGTAGTGCGCATTTCCAGGCGGGGAAGTCCGGGTGGGGCATGAGGAAGGAGGGAATAGGAGGGGGGGGGGGGGGGAGAGGGAGGGGAAAGGGCATGTTGATGGGGGTGACTAGGACCTTGGGTCCACACAGTCATTTATCTTAGAGTTCCCTGGTGGTTAAACCAGGGCTCCCAAATCTGCCAGTAAAGCTCTTCCTTGTCCATATGGGAATAGAAGCTTTGTTCCATTGTGGCGTACACCTGCATTATAGATGTGACAGCCGTTATGTCTGGGGGCTGGGTTTGTTTCCAGGCTCTTGCTATCGCCAGTTTCGTGGCCGCTAGGACGAAGATGACCAATTTAGAGACGTGGGTTGGGACACTCCTCGAGAAAATGTGCAAAAGAGCAATTGCAGGAGTTAGTGGGACAGATAGCCCCAGGTTAGCACAGAGGGTTTCTACCTGAGTCCAGAGAGGTGCCAGCTTTGGGCAATCCCACCAAGTATGCATGTCTGAGCCCCTTTGCATGCATTCCCTCCAACACAGAGGAGGCGCTGTGGGAAACATCTGTGACAGCCTTGTGGGAGTATAGTACCATTTTAGGAATAATTTCATGTAAGCCTCTAGTGTATTTGCACAGTGTACTGTCTTTTTAGTCAACGTCATGGCTATGGAAAGGTCTTTATCTGAAATTGGTCTGGACAAATCACCTTCCCAAGCCCTTATCTGCCATGGTCTGTCTTTGTTAGTGGACAACTGTAGAAGATCGTAATGAAATGATATGAGCCTAGGGGTCTTAATAGGGAGTTGCCATAGCTTTTCCCATTTAGTCAGGGGTCTGTTTAGAGTTTTGGGGAATCCCCAAGATGTCATAAAGGTGTAGAGCCTCGAATATTCAAAGGAGGCCCACGGGGGGGGCTCTGGGATTATGGCATTGATATTATGAGGTGAGATTAAGGTGTCCGAGGGGTACACACAGGAGACCACTTTGAGGTTTAAGTCCCTCCACTGTTGTATGTGTGTATCAGGAAGAGCCGCCAGTAAGGCCGGTATAGAATGAATGGGAGATGGGTGTGGGGCGATGTCGCGGAGGTTTCTGAGGCTATACCAGACTTTCAGATTGTCTCTGATAATGATATTTTGTATTCCTAAGCTGTCAACACAATGCTTAGGGATCCAGGGTAAGTCTGCCAATCTTAGGCCTAGGGGAAGGTTCGAAGTTTCTATGTTTTTCCAGCCTTGCTGTTCTCCCTTATCTGCCCATGCCGTGATATGAGAAAGCCTGGCTGCCTCGTAGTATCCACGTACGTTAGGCATTGCAACTCCTCCATATTCATATCTCTTTTGGAGAATCTTTGCCGCTATCCGGGGCCTGGTCTTATTCCAGATATATTGTTGCCCCAGAGATTGGAGCTTGTCTATAAAGGCAGCAGGTACATTAAGAGGGATGCAGCGGAAATAGTACAGAATTTTTGGTAAGATCGTCATTTTGAAGGACGCAATGCGGCCCAGCCACGAAATTTCTTTAAGGCTCCACGAAGATGTGAGCTCAGTGACCTCTTTAATGAGGGTTGTGTAGTTAATAGAAATAACCAATTTCGGGTCCGGACCTAGCTGTACCCCCAAATGCCGAATAGAGGTTCGTGACCATTGGAAGGAGTACAGTGTTTGTAAAATTTCCAATTCAAACGCTGGCATGTTTACCGGTAACGCCTCTGTTTTGGTGACGTTAACTTTGTAGTAGCTGTGGGCTCCGAACTCAGAGATAATATCAAAGAGTACTGGCAGGGAGCCTATTGGGTTTGTTAAGAAGAGCGTGACATCGTCCGCGTATAGTGCGATCTTCGCAGTAGTGCCTCCAAGCTGGACCCCTCTTACTACAGGTGATTGTCTAATAGCCTGAGCTAAAGGTTCAATGGCCATGGAAAAAATTAGAGGAGACAAGGGGCAACCTTGTCTGGTGCCGTTGGTGATGCATATTTCCGGGGAGGCAAACCCCATACCTTTAACTACTGCTGAGGGACAAGAATACAGGGCTCGAATTGCTTTAATCACGATCTCTGGCATGCCAAATTGAGCGAGCGTATGCCATAGGTATTCCCATCTGACCCTGTCAAACGCTTTTTCTGCGTCTAGCGACAGGGCCAGCATGGGTGTCCTCAGTCGGGAGGCTTCTGTGAGTATGTTCAGTGTTTTCCGAGAATTGTCTGGGCCTTCTCTGCCGAACGTGAAACCAACTTGGTCTGTATGAATCACCTTTGGGAGCAGGCTATTAAGGCGGTTAGCCCATAGCTTTGCATATAGCTTTACATCACCATTGATCAAAGATATTGGTCTGTAGCTCGTACATTGTGAGGGGTCTTTATTTGGTTTCGGTATGGGCAAAATTACTGCTTGCAGGAATTCTTTATGGAATGAGCCTGCCTCTCGGGCCTCCGAAAAGACCTTGAGGAGGGTCCCCTGGAGTTCCGGTTTAAACAGTTTATAGAAGGCTGTTGGGTACCCATCGGGACCTGGAGCCTTGTTATTTTGGGAGTGTTTAATGGCTAAACTAAGCTCATTTAGGGAGAATGGGGCTTTAAGTGCCTCTCCGTCCTCATCTGCGAGGGATGGTAGGCCCAGCCTCTGTAAGAAATGTACCATTTCACACGAGGAGGAATCTTTAACAGTCATCGAGGGCTTGAGGTGATACAGGTTAGAGTAGTATTCCGCAAACGTCTCCCCAATGTCCTTAGGTGAGTAGACCGAGCTGTCACCTCTCTGGAGTGATAAGATCCTACCCGCCGCTGTCCTGCATCTTAATTTATGAGCGAGGAGGGTTGAGGCCTTATTACCTTGGCAATACATCAGCTTCTTGAATCTAGCATAAGATTCTTTAACTCTTTGCAAGTCTCTATCTGCCAATTTCGTTCGCAATTCCTTAATTTTATCAGCTAGGCTTGTAGTTGGGGAGTTTTTATTCTCCTGCTCTACAGCGCGAAGTTCAGCCATGAGGAGGCCGACGGGCAGACCTGCTTGACGTCGTAGCATCGCCTGCCGTCGAATGCAGATCCCTCTGATGTAAGCTTTCAGAGCAGCCCAAATAGTTTGGGAGGACATATCCGGGGTTTCATTTATTCTTAGAAACTCAACGATAGAGGCTTGGAGGGACATTCTAAACGTTTTATCTTGAAGCATTTGTTTTGGGAGTTTCCAGCTAGGTCTAGTCTCTGTGGTTAAGTCAGTAGAGAGCGTAAATGACAAAATATCATGATCTGACCATGAGCAGACCTTAATGTGTGACGTTAGGACTCTATTAAGCGTCCATGAGTCAGTGAAGAAATGGTCGAGCCTCGAGTACGAATTATGTGGTCTAGAAAAGTATGTGTAGTCTCTATCATTGTGGTGTAGTGCCCTCCAAATATCATAGAGATTATGTTGGATAATGTGTTGTCGAAATTTGTTAGCAGTAGTCATAGTGTACGTGTCTATTGTTTTCCCGCTTTGAACTTTCTTATCTAGTAGGGGGTCCCATATCATATTAAAGTCCCCCCCTAGTATAATAGTCCCAGCTTTGTGTTTCTCAATTTTAGACAAGGCATCTTTCAGGAACTTAGTTTGCATTTGATTCGGGGCGTAGATGTTGACCAGAGTGAACAGTACACCGTTCAATTTACAATTGAGCAGTAAAAATCGTCCCTGGCTATCTCTCTCTGCGTGAATGTGGTCAAAATGTATAGATTTGTGTATAGCTATCGCAACACCTCTAGATTTCTCAGTGTGAGAAGCTAGAACCACCACAGGATACTCTGGGGTCCTGTATGGAGTCTGGTTTGACTCCATCCAGTGTGTCTCTTGTAAAAACATGACTTGTACTTTCAGAGATTTCATGGTGTTGGTAAGCATGCTTCTCTTATCTTGTGAGTTTAATCCTTTGGCATTTAATGTTGCAAAGGATATATGATTAGGGGTTGACGCCATCTTGAACTTGGGGGAGGGAGGGAGTGGTGGGTAGGGAGAGGGAGGGTAGAGGGAAGGGTTTTGATGATAGACTTACCCCGCCTGGACCTGCGCACTTGATTGTGGCCCTTGCCGGGCTCAAAACTGGTTTATCGTTTCCTTTATTACGAGGATTATTTCCCCTAGGGAGCTTAGTTTCACCTAGAGAATGATAAAAAATGAGATATAACAAACAGTGGGCAATGAGGGGCACTGAATTACTTCAAGTAATATAGTAAGTGTCCAGGGCTTTGGATCAGTCGAATCTAAATTGGTAGTATGAGGTTTTAACAATATTATTCAATATGGTGAACCGCTGGATCACCAAAAGGAGAAGTGTGGCTGAATACCGAACTGACTTCTCCAGTCCCCGTATAAGGGGATAACACAAATAAAATTTGCGTATGTGGGGGGGGGGGGGGGGGGGTAGTACAAGTATTAAACTTGTATGTGAAGATTGACTGTCATTGGGGGATTGTGAATATAAGAAATACACCAAAGGTTGTTCATTAAACTAAATAAACACATCATAGCACTGCAGGCATAGTAGCACGTTAAACTAGTGATACCAATAACATTGTAAATACTATAATATCGTCATATAACTTAGGTCTGAAGTTTATAGGTGTCTGAGAGTGAGTACATAACCTGTGGAACTGAAAACAAACCACATGGGGAGAGCTCATGAGTCCCAGCATGACCAAATGGCCAAGAAATGGGTAACGCAGGAGCTGCTGGGTAAGCACCCGTTCGCTTGTGGGAAGTCACAGGTCTCTCCATGTTCTTTGCACATTAGGCAGCTGATACCGGAAATTATATTTAGAAATATTTACATATATGCCCATGATGGGCCAGTTGTAGACACCGTTAATTCACCATAAAGTCTCGATCAATAACATTTGGGTGTCTGAGAGAGATTAAGTCACCTGTGGCACCAGAGAGAGAGGAGATGGGGAGACCCCCGAAGCCCCGCCGGAGCGAATAGGGTAAGATAGTAGAGCAGGTGTTGTTGGACAAGCGTCCTTTATCCTGCGGGAGGTCACGGGTCCCCACATGTCTCTCAAGTGCCAGGCAACCTATACCTGGGAGCAACATTGAACAATATATACATAGTTACCAGCTAAAGGTCAGGATTAGTAATTTACCATTCATTGAGCTATGTAACAATCCTTTTTCCTTCTAGTTATTCCTATCTAACGATAAATATAGCTAACGATATAGTCATGTGCACTAGCCTAACACTAGAGCTCTTTATTGTATCACTTGGTGGGCTTTTGTAGCCTAGGGGTGAAGTCTGGGGCACCTGCCCGGATGTCAGTGACATTAGGAGTGTCCTTTGCAGTAGATCTTGATGAAGGTTGGACCATGTCCATAATAGCTGACCTATCTTTAGGGGGCAGAGAGCCAGTGTCCTTTCGAGGTTTGGTGGATGCCAAGCCCCAGTCTTGGAGCAGGTCAAAACCTTCTTTAGGGGTGAAAATTGTGTGTGTCTCACCATCTTTACTAACTGTAAGCCTTGTCGGGTATCCCCATCTGTATCTAATATTCTCTGTTCTCAGAATTTGGGTGATGGTCCTAAAGGACCTTCTCTTTTGTAAAGTATAGCTGGAAATGTCCGGGAACACCGCTATTTGTTGGAACTTCTCAGGGAGTTGCGGTTTATTGGCCAGTTCTCTCAGTATCTTCTCCTTGTGGGTAAAAAAATGGATCCTAGCTAGAACATCTCTAGGTTTTTCTTGAGAGACATTTCTAGGTCGTGCTACTCTGTGGACTCTGTCTAGTAGGAGATCAGGCTTCTCTGGAGTGGTGAAGAAGATATTACAAAATTCTAAAACATATGACTCCAGTTCTTGGGGGCCAACCTCTTCAGGGATTCCGCGGAATCTCAGATTATTCCGGCGGGAGCGGTCTTCCATATCAGCTAGTTTCAATTCCAGGTCCGATATTTGAATTGCAAGATTTTGGGAATAGGCTTGTAAGTGAGCATGGTCTACAGCAAGATCTTCTTGTTTACGCTCCAGAGTTTCAGTACGTTCTCCTAAAGCTCCAATCTCTCTTCGGAGCTCAGCTGTGGATCCCTTAATTTCCTTTGTCAGTGTCTCTTGAAGGAGATTCATTCGTCTGGTTAGTACATCTACAATGTTTGCAGATAGAGTATCTGACATAGGAGGTTGAGAGTCAATACTGCCTTCAGATTCACTGCCTTCCAAAGCGGGAGTGGAGTCTCTGTACATTTGAGTTTTCCCAGCATGGTGGTTTTTAAAGTGATCTGCGACAGTTTTTCCAGAGGTGTGAGATGGTTTAGTTTTCCTTTTGGAGTTTTGGGACATGGTTTCAGGATTATGACTTCTGCCAAAGTCCGTTCTTGAGACACCAGGTCTGCAGGATATGAGATATTTAGGTAAAACAATGGTGAATAGGGTGAAGCTTAAGTCCCCCTGACGTCAATCTTGGTTTAGATAGCCATAGCTAGCAGTGCTCCGCTATCCATAGTAAGGTTCTGCTGGATAATCCACGGTATATTCAGAGCAAATTAAGCCCTTTTCAAAAGTGGGTGGAATGAAGAGCTCTGTAGACCCTCCCTCCAGGGAGATTGCCCTCACTTGGCCAGGACGGGAAAAGGAATTGAGGGTATGACCTGCTGTCCCTTAGTACAGCAGGAAATGGATGGAGAGAGTGTCAGAGAGTATCTAGGGGATTGGACTCTATGCTATAGTATCTGCTGAATAGCTGCTTATCCAGGGGATTACACCTTTATGATGCTTTAGTGATACTAAGATGCTTTAAATTGGATCTAGTGCACCAGTCTTGAGCGGTGTGGCTTTTTGTAGTATCTGCTGGATGGCAGCTTATCTAGGAGTGTGTGTTTTAATGAAATCTCTAGAAGAAGATGGGCAGCGTAGTTGTACTTGTAGTTTAAGCATATACAGACCCTTATACAAAAGTACCTGTAGAGGAAAGGCCAAGATTAGTTTACACAGACAACCTAACAGTATTCATCTATACAACTAATGCAGAATTGAAAGGAACCAATGACCCAACGCTGGAGGGAGAGAAATGAGTATTAGTGAGTCCAGCTTATATAAGAGTATTACTGCACTTTAAGCCTAGTATATAAGGTCCGTCAAATGCAGCCTTTTAGGTGTCCAACCTGGGGACTATCGTTATAGAGTCAGTTGCATTAGGTAGGACCTGTTGGTAGAGATAAAAGTTAGGCAGGTATGATAAATAAATTACACTCCACTTTGGGCTGAGAGCCCAAAGACATACAGGCTGACGCAGCAGCTATAACTTCACTCAGTAGTATTATAGATTGTTGTGACAGTGGAAGTTGCTCAGTCTTACTGGAGCTATGCTGCAGGTATGTATCCTTTTAAAGAGGGCAGCACCTTAGGGTGTAATGAGACAAGTCACAGAAACAGATTATCCCTGAGAGTTATCAGTAGGGCATAATGAATATATAGAACACCCCACTTGCAGGTGGTAAATTGGGGAGTCTCTCGCGACCCCTACAGTCAAGTATTGCTTGCAGGACCCCAGGCAGTATCAGGGTAGGTCTAAGGTAACCACAGGGTGTCTATCGTGCTTGAGAGCTATCCCACAGAACTGCTTTTCACTTCAAAACTTGTGTAGCTCTTTTGCACTTATAAGGGAATGTTTTATTGTAATTGCCTACCGTATCTCCTCAAGCAGAACCTTTGCCCCCTTGCTTGCACAGGCAAAGTGCCCTGGAGCTTTTAGGATTTTTTATATGAGGTGCCTAGGTATTAGAGGCGAGCCAGGAGCTTTTATAGGGCAGTAGGGGGCTAGCAGAGTGTTTCAAACTCCTCCGTAACTAGCCATGCATGTAAGTTTCTGTGTGACGCAGCTTACTGAGAACGCTGCAGGTATAGTGGAGGCCTTTTGCGCCCAGAAAAAAGAAACAATTCAGAGTGGCAGTCCCCTTATCTAGCCCACCCGGTATCTCACCAGATCAGCACAGGAGTCGGAGTCCGGAGATGAGCCAACTATTTCAGGCGTGAGCAGTGCTGTTCCTGGGCCTTGGAGGCGGCAGGTCCCGCGGGCAGTGAAGGAGACTTGGGTCCGAGCCGTGCAGTACTTCAGAAGGAGGCAGGTATGATATATGGCACTCCGGAGCGGAGCCCCGACCCTCCGGAGTGCTATGCGGTCACTTCTAGTATCTTTGAAAGTAGCGGGCAGATGCGATGTGGCCGGCTGTGTCACCGAGGGCTGCTGCAGGATCTCCCCGGGTCACGATGTGTCTCAGCTGTGGCAGACAGCTCCGGTAGCGGCACTTCTCTCCGGGTCTAAGGGAGCAGGTAAGGAAAATTCTAAGGAGCACTCCTGCAGTGATGGAGCTCTGCGGCCTTGATGCAGCTGGGCGGAGGTGAGCCGTATGATGGAGCGGTAATATGGCGGCTTTTCGCGCCGAATTTTACTTCGCTCAGGCCGGGCGCTTCACCTTATCTTAGGCAGTATCTGGCAGTAGCTGCGACTGGGTAATTGCTGTAGTCTTATGTGCCACTTGAACAGCCGTTCTCTGCTGTGCCTCCGGAGCGGAGCCCCGACCCTCCGGAGGTTATCTCTGCGAAGTATTAGGCAAGCGGGGTATAATGAGCCACACAAGCTGATGTAACTTCTTTTAGGTAGAATCCGCAGGGAAAGTCCAAACTGGTATCCTTTAGATCAGCCCAGCTTCTGTTCTACAAAAGTGTCTTTGAGTACTAAAATATGAGCAGATTAACTACTTTTTAACTTTATGTAGAGTTAAGCAAGCTGGAGCTCTGCTAAGTTGCGACCGTGATCCTCACAGGCTAGCTCCGCCCCCCGCCGATTTTTGTATTTTAATGTCATTAGTTATTTGTAGTTATTGTGATATATTTTAGAATTTGTTTTATTGTGGCTAAATAGTTATTTCAAGCTAGACTAATTGGTAGTATTGTGTAACAATTTCTGGTGGTTTAATTAAAGTTATATAGAACCATTTGTGGGCTAAATAGTTTAATTATACTTCTTTGAAAGTTCTCTTAGATTTATTGAGATTTAGTAATATTTATCTGAAGAATCTTGTTATATTGTTAACTAAGCACTGTTAAGTGTTGGCTAATTATAAATCGTTCCGGTATAATTCCTGTGTGATATTTAATAATCGATTCATTTTGAGTAAAGTTAATTTATAGAAATATTTCTTTCATTGCTTGCTTGGTATAGAAAATTGTAACAACATAGACATATATAATTGATTCATAATCTATTTTCTACAAAAATATAATCATTGTGTTTATAGAGATTAACTGGTTAGAACTTTGGAAATATTGTTACATAAATATATAACAAGTTGGAGGTTACCACTGAAATAGAGTATAATTAATATTGTAACCTAGGTTATATCTAACATGTTGGCTTACACCGCTGAGATAATATATATGGTAATATTCTAACAGATATAATAGTATCTATATAATTGGAGGCACCGCTGTCTATCACTAGAAGTGACTCAAATTAATCTGTACTCAGTATTGAAATATGTCCCCCAAGATTGCCCCTTACAAAGGCAGACTCCCTTAAAATGGACGCTATCGGCCACATCAAAAATAGATTTTAAATTGCTGGTGATCTAAATGATTATATTGATATGCTTACCGCTAAGGCCAAAAATATTGCTATTTATAATAGAATGTGGAATGAGATAAGTCAATTATTCCGGGAATTATTAAAAATTAATCAATGCAGGAATTCTAAAAAACGGGAGTAGCTAATGTTCAAATCTTGGCCTCTTGTAATTTGAATTAATGATGAAATGTCCACTCACATTATAGAAAAGGAATTGCAATTACAGCAGCTAGAAGATGATATTCGCTCATAACGTAAATGTGATGAAAATTTAGAAATAGCCCAAAATGAAATTGTTACACTTAAACAAGACATGGCCGACTTAGATAAACAAAACCAAAAATTAATCGCTAAAATAAAAAGTTTAAATGAGCAACTCAGCAATAATAAGTCCCCCTCCATTAGTGAGGAATATAATAATGAGATTATTAAATCCTTAAAAAAAATTGTAAGAAGTGAGAAACGAGGTAAAAATTTAAACAAAAGACTCCGATTGGGTCAGAAGTAAACTTCCCACATAGGCATTCACTAAATGTTTTAAATTCAGAAAATTTCTATACCTCAGAGGAAGAGGGCAGTTATTATAGTGAGTCAGAGGGCAGAGCCCGCTACCCAAATAGCCCATATAATGCTAATATGCATAAGGTAACTCCCCATAGTAAAAGGACAGATAAGGGGCATTAAAACCCTCACGATAAAGTCACTAGGACAACTAGAGATGTACTTAGTAAAGTGTATGACACCCCTACAGTTATTAAGTTCCTTAGTAAAGCAGTACACCCGTTTTCCAAAAGGGGGACCACTTCCATAATTGATCATTTAGAGACTTATGAAAATACTTTAGCTGTATTAAATATAAATGATGGGCAATCTAAAATTGAATTTCTGCCATGTGTATTTGAGCCTAAGCATCATAAATACTTTGCTTCACTAAAAGATATGAATGTCAAATCTTGGAGTGAAATAAAGCAACGGTGTAAAAGAGAGTTCGGACCATATAGTACAGCGACCGCGGCTAAGGCAGCAATATACCATTTGAAATGTGGCGCCAATCAGAGCCCGATAGAATTCCTTTCTGCACTAAAAAATGTGTACAGTATGGCAAAAAATGAACCCACATTTGAGAGCTCATACATCAAAATAAATTTGGCTAGATATTTTGATATCTACTCATTGGATTGGACTCAGAGAGAGAACAACATTATACTCTATTCAGCAGTCCAGTGAACAGGGGGTTAAAAGAGAACAAATGGGGGGCGGAGCCGAGCCAAGGACCAGCATGGCCGCAACTAAGTGTAGCTCCGAGTAAAGTTCCCCATAAGGGCTTACAAACAGGGGTTCCCACCGCTCAAAACATCCCACAAAATGTCCGGGCAGACTTCTAATACCTAGGGGCATCAAACTGTTTAAATATAGAGAGCACCCAAACCTCGCATAGAGATTCAACCGCCGACCGCAACAACGCAGCAGGGTATAGGGAAGCGCCATCTTAGACCCACCGCTCACATGCCGCAATACAGTAAGATCTGATCGAAGAACAGAAGCTGCTGACAGAAAAGAAAATCCTAATCGGAGATAAGTATACCTCCCGACCACGCATACACCAGTCGCAGCAATCCATAACACGAGCGTTACTCTACGCTCCTGCTTCTAAACACCGGACAACAGTAGGCCCACATACAAAACTGCCGCCATCAGCACAAACATGAACCTGTAACCGGGTGACCATACAGCTACCATATAGCCTACTAGTGCTGCAAATAGCACAAACTGGGACTCCCTTACATTACAATTCAGGATAACAACATACGTAACACAGACAAGGGCCCAGAATGCAATGAACTATAAAAAGAATTATTAAGAGACACAACTGCAGCAAAACAACCAGTTCTAATATACAGCCACAGGCTGACTTGCTCATACGGCAAAGAGAGTATAATAACCGGGACTCAGAGCTGCAGCAAACAGCATTATTCAAATAAAATACCTTATTCCATTCTATAAAAACACGCTGCATTAGAATGACGTCCAAACGTTTGCCTAAGGGAGACAAAGCTAACAAATCAACTGTGCAACCGACTGCTAAACTAAACTCTTTTTTTAAAACAATGGATGCTAAAACAAATATAGCTCCAAGCTCCCCACACAGCTCTGAGAGCACACACGAAGAAGAAGTGGATAACTCTCCAACAGACCTCCTCACTCCTATAACTAAAGCTGATTTAAAATTTCTGCCAACCAAGGAGGACTTTACAACATTTATGACCCAAGTTAGTTTGCTTATAAAAGAAGGACTTTCTGATGTTAAAAAAGAAATCACTGACTTGGGTAACAGAGTGCATAACTTGGAAAACCATGCAGAAGAAATCTCAGAACCAATTAACCTACATTCTATGCAACTCCAACAGCAAGCAGAAGAGATAAGACAAATGCAGATGCAGATTGAAGATTTAGACAATCGTGGCAGACGCCAAAATCTACGAATTAGAGGAGTAACAAAAAATCTTAAGCACTGAACTCCAAAAATACTTACAAGGCCTATTTAACTTCCTTCTTGATAGCGAGGAAGATACAGACATTTCATTAGACAGAGTACACAGGGCGTTGAAACCTAAGCCCTCACCCAAAGCTCCACCAAGGGACATTATTCTAAGGTGCCATAACTTCAAAGACAAAGAAAAACTACTGAATGCAGCAAGAAAAAAAACACCAATTTACAAAGACGGAGATACAATACAAATCTTTGCAGATCTCAGCCCGCTAACTCTCACTAGAAGGCGGGATGTCAAGTTCTTAACTGCTCACTTACAAGACTACCAAATCCCATATCGTTGGGGGTTCCCTTTCGCACTCAGAGTAACAAAAGACAACAAGGAAATCACCAACAAAGACCTAGAAGATCTCAACTCCTTTTGCACACAACTGAACATTCCACTACCGAAGCATATACCCCAAACTGCAGATCAAGAGGAAGGTGAACCAACATCTGATCGGTACCCTCCAAAGCTACAGAGACAAAAATGGAACACAGTACCCAAGAAGCGTAAAATTGACCCCAACACCTCCAGCCCGACGCTGAACACCCCCACAAACCCACCTTTAAGTCTAACCCCCACTATCTGGAACTTTAACTACCTAACTAACCCCACTTCTACTCCTAGAAGAGACTACGACTTCCCAGCGAGTAGTATATTTTGACTCTTAGATGCAGGTTTATAGACAACCCAATGTTTCAGCATAATGAGACCCAAGAATAATCCCCCTGCACACCCTTTTTCCCCCCTAGGGGATTTATACCACTATAGTCAGAATCCCCATAATTGGAAGGAATCCCACCTTAATGTAATTCTAGCACTAGCCTTATTTTGAGGAACGGTAGCGACCCTAGTCTGCTACCACTTTCCCCCCATCCTGTTTTAGATTTAAGTCCGAACCTAGATTTAGACTTGAATTTATATTTAATGTTATTTACTGTAATCTTAATTTTGTTATGTTACATTTCTCAATGCATGTTTTTGTATTTCAGATTCTCTGCAAAATCCGGATCGATACACTGGCTCACACTCTACTCATCTCATGTTCACAGTAAGCACTACAACTCTACAAAGACCTCCTCAGTACACTGCACCTCCAAGAAGCACATAATCTCCCCATATGGTAAGACAAACCTGGAAACCTTAATAGCAGATGCTCACACAAACATTACTCATGATCCCTAGATCTCTCACAATAATATCCCAAAATGCTAAAGGTTTGAATTCACCTACAAAAAGGTCAGTCGCAATACATTGGTTCGCCAAACAAAGAGGCTCCATCATATTTCTACAGGAGACTCATTTCCCCCGAGCAAACAAACCCAAATACTCGAACAAACACTTCCCTCTCAGTTTTTTTAATTCCCACGAAAGGAAAATAAATGGAGTAGGAATCCTCCTCCACTCATCCCTACCCTTTCAATTGTTCCATAACATATCAGACAAAGAAGGGAGGATATTAATCTTAGTAGGCCTACTTTACAATAGACCAATCACTTTAGTTAATGTATACGCTCCCAATACAAATAAGAGCAGATTTTTCAATACTCTCAACCGCATGATACATGAATCACGTAAAGGCACAGTAGTACTGGGTGGAGACCTAAACGTTACCTTAGACCCTCTACTTGACTCTACCTCCTTAAACACAAACAACACATCACGTCCCCCTAATGCTACTTACTCATGCCTTAAACAACTGGGACTCATAGACACTTGGAGACTACAACACCCTACACAACGCGGGTATTCCTTTTACTCACATCCTTGGTCCATGTACTCAAGGTTAGACTATCTATTTCTAGACCAATCTAGCCTATCCCTATTATCCAATACTGACATATTATCAACAGCATGGTTAGATCACTCTATGGTGACCTTGGATTTAAACTGGCCCGACACTCCGCTTTACCCATACACATGGCGACTTGACCCTTACCTCCTACACCACCCACCAACAGCCCAAAAACTCAAGACAGCACTAACAGAATACTTTAACCTAAATGCTAACCTAGAAACTCACCCGATGTTCGTATGGGAAGCACATAAAGCAGTAATACGCGGAGAATGTATAAAACACAAAGCATACATCACAAAACAATACAACACTCAGCTAAACGCTCTTACCAACAGTCTCAATGACCTAGAAACTCGACACAAGCAATCCCCCTCAGACAGAACTCTTCTAACAACGCTGACAGCTACACAAAAGGAACTTAATGCACTACTGTACACTGAAACCCAAAGAAAAATGTTAAACCTGCGAAAGAAATACTACTATGAAGGGAACCGCCCAGGCAAAATCCTTGCTAATACCCTAAAAGATAAGAATACCCTTACACATATTCACAAGCTCAGAACTAAACAAGGAGACTATGTAGTTGACAGCAAGGAGATAGCAGCCCACTTTCGTAGCTTCTACCAGCAATTATACAACCTGACAAAAACTACTTCACTCGACCACATACAAAATATGAAAGCGTACATAACTTCAGCAGATTTAAACAAATTATCACAAACCCAGGTAAACGACCTAGAAGCAGATATAACATTAACAGAAATAGTGAAAGCTATTCGGAGCCTTCCAACAGGCAAGAGTCCAGGACCTGACGGATTAACCAATCAATACTACAAAACACATTGTCCTATTTTAGCCCCACATTTACTAAATCTTTTTAAATCCTTAGACGAAGGCACACAACTCTCTATAGAATCTCTAACAGCCCATATATCTGTAATTCTGAAACCAGAAAAACCACAAGAGGACCCAGGTAGCTATCGGCCTATATTGCTACTAAACACAGATCTTAAGATTTTAGGGAAAATCATAGCGAACCGTATAAACTCCATTCTTAACGATATAGTCCACACAGATCAAGTAGGATTTGTCCCTGGCCGAGAAGCCAGGGACAATACTATCAGAGCCTTAACCCTCATAGAATATGCTAAGACCCATAAAATAGAATCCGTAATGATAGCCATCGACGCCGAGAAGGCATTCGATCGAACAGATTGGCAGTTCCTTCTAGAAACGCTTAAAAACATTGGATTTGGCCCAAAAATAATTAACAGAATATTTAATCTATATTCCCACCCAAATGCAAAAATAAAAGCTAATGGTATACTGTCAGACACTTTCCCCATACACAATGGCACGCGCCAGGGCTGCCCCCTATCCCCGATCTTATTCATTTTAACGATGGAGGTCCTCACTTCTCATGTTCGTAAAAACCAAAACATTAAAGGAATATCGTTCAACAACCAATCCTATAAAATCGCAGCATTTGCTGATGACTTATTATTCTCAGTTACCTCACCCCTAACAAATATCCCAGAACTCTTAACAGAATTAGACAGATATGGGCGATATTCAAACTTTCTAGTTAACAAACAAAAGTCAGAGATCTTGAATGTTAGTCTATCAGAAGCTAAATTTCAATCATTAGCGAAGATAAGCCCATTAAAATTAAGAAAGGATTCAATAAAATACTTAGGAATCCACCTTGCCCCCAAACAAACAACACTCTTTGATAAAAATTACGTAACTTTATTAAACAATACTCAACAAGACCTTCAGACATGGGCAAGTAAACCTCTCTCATGGTGGGGTCGAATCCAAGCCCTAAAAATGACCACACTCCCTAGGATTACATATATACTACAGACATTACCTATGCACTTACCCCGTTGGTACCTGAACCGTCTTCAAAACAGCCTTAATTCCTTTGTATGGGGGAAAACTAAGCCTAGAGTTAACAGAGATACGATGTATAGGTCAACTACTGATGGAGGGTTAGGGCTACCAAAAATTGAAGAGTACTACCTAGCGGTCACATTACAAAGAATACTTGATTGGCACGGGAAACAGGAATGTAGGGCACGAGTAGCATTAGATTCTCACATACTCAGAGCTCCATTGGTACATGCGTTATGTTGGGTACCTAGCAAATTAAGACCACCCCAATGTAGACACCTAGAAATTCACAAACACTTATTTCAGACCTGGGACCAAATTACATCCTCCAGACCATACATTTCGACTTCCAGATCTCCCCTTTTTCCGATCGTTCTAAACACAGAGATGGTGGGTGGTCTTGACAAAGGATTTCAGAGGCTTACTGAGTGGGACTATACCATCCCTTTACTAAATTTCACGGAAGCAGGCAAACTACTAGAAAGAGACAAATTAACCAACATAGCACAAGGCAAATACAACAATTGGCTAAAATACGCACAATTACATCACTTCGTTCATACCTCCCCATTCAAAGCGGACTTACTAAGAACACCCACCACATTCGAAACATTGTGCCATGGAGGGATTATACCAAGGGGAACACTTTCGCTCTCCCGTAAAATATTAATCAAGAACACTAGAGACTCCCTACCTCCATATTCAGCTAAATGGAACACAGATATAGGTAGTCACATACCAGATGACAACTGGGCCAACATATTTAAGTTAATCAAAAAATCCTCAACCTCACCAGTAATATTAGAGCTTAACTACAAGATTATAATGAGGTGGTATTTAACCCCGTCAAAGCTAAGTAGTATTTACCCAAACCTATCAGACAAATGCTGGCGTTGCGGCAAGAGACATGGTAGCCTACTTCACATGTGGTGGCGATGCCCCAAAGTGCGCCCCCTATGGAAGGCGGTAGAGCAACACTTCAGGCAAAGTCTTTCAACTGAATTTATACTAAGCCCACAAATAGCATTACTCAATGATCTCCCCAATTTACCATGTCGCTTGCGACTTTTAATGCTCCAAATAGGCCTTAACAGTGCGAGGAAATTAATAGCCCGTAATTGGAAGAAACATCTAACCATAACTAAAGCAATGTGGCTTGAAGAAGTAGATGAACAATTCACACTACAACAATACGGTTACCTGTGCCGTAACAAAATAAATACCCTGCTAGATGCCAAATTTCTCTGGCAAGAATCCCTACAT
The DNA here is from genome assembly GCF_027579735.1 of Bombina bombina. Classification (NCBI taxonomy): domain Eukaryota; kingdom Metazoa; phylum Chordata; class Amphibia; order Anura; family Bombinatoridae; genus Bombina; species Bombina bombina. The sequence continues at coordinate 202,147,447 of NC_069507.1, read as the reverse complement.
ACAGCAATTACCTCCCATACCCCTAGGAATGCCACTCCTCCCCCCTAGGGAATTATACTAACTATCACCAAACAGAAAGGATGTAAATCTTCTTCATGAAATGAACAGATCATGCTACACTTCGATAAACATTTAATCCAAGAGCCAGTGACGATCCGGATAAAGACATGCAGACGTAAGTTAATATATTTATTCTATTGAATAGTTTGTTTGTTTATCTGTCTACTTGTTATTTAACCCACATAGACTAACTGATTACAATTTATAAAGCAACAACGACACTCATGAGCATATAGCTCTAATTAGCAATATTTGACACTGTAAAATCATTTCCATGCTGATATTTGTTGTTATGAATATTTAAATTTTCAATAAAAAGAAAATTAAAAAAAAAAAAGAGAACAAATGCCCAGCCCTAAATTGTGGCAGAAACAAGGGTGTCACCTAGCTTCCTCAATTTAGAGACCAAAAAGAAAACTTATGCAGAAGTGGCCAGAGAAATCAGGCCTTCCCCACAAAGTTTTGAGTCTGCCCCTCCCCCATCAACGGCTTAGGTGCAGAGGGAATATACTCAAAATGGGGGGCATAACCAGATAAATAGGTATCCCCAAAGAGATGAATGCCCACAAGGTAATCGGTATCCCGGTAAAAATAAATTCCAAAAGTGGCGAAAATACTCTCAGGGTAACCAGACACCCCAAGTAAATAGTGCTCCCCAGGACATTAACATTGGACAAGTTGAACCCCAAGGGCAACTGTGTCAAAATAGAAACAATAGCTATGGTTCTGAGGGATCCCAAGGATCCAGGAATCAATACACTGGGGTATCAATAAATCGGTCCATGGGTAAAAATAGCTTGTACAATCAAGTGGGTCACCTCAGTACGCAGTTAAATCAATTATGTACACTGTTCACTAATATTAGTCAAGCTTTGACTGCTCAGCACCCTAATAATCCTTTTTTAGGGTTACAGCCAGTGGCCAGCAGTGGGCCACAGGCACAGTCATAAATACTCAGGTATTACCTGAGAGAGAGGAGAGAGAAATACCAAATGAAATAATGAATGTTAAGAATGGTACTAATCATGTTCTCTACCTACAGCCCAGAAACGGAAGGCCTGACTGTGAGGACAGGTATCCTCAGCCTGGAAGCTCTAATGAAATTCTTCTTTTGCAGTTGTCCCTAAACCTTATTCCCGCAGATGCAGTACACAGGAACCCAGTCATCACAATTATAGAGGAAGTGACTGGTAAGTGTGAAAATTCTCCTGCATCAGGTAACGTGGTGGATTCAGGTAACTCGTGGCAAAACCCACAGATGTGTAATCATGCTAATTTTATGTGTGAAATGGTAGAAACTGCAGGGAGATATTATGTATTAGCTGAGCTCCAGGATTCTGTTTCCAACCCTATCATGGGATTAATTGATACTGGATCTCTGGCAACTATTTTACCCCACAGGTACTACACACATCTAAATGAGCTAACGCCCCCCAAGCCTAGACTCAGGGAATTTGATGGTTCACTAATAGGTGTTTTGGGTGACTCTTTCAAAATCTGGGGTACTGCATGGTTAAAGCTAAAACTGGGAAACAGGGTAGTAAGACACCCTGTCATTATAGTAGATCTACCAACTGATCATTTGATAATAGGTATTGATCTTCTTAAGCAACTGAGTACCATAATTGATTGCATAAATAATGTCATTTGGTCACAAGTCAAAAGACCTATTAATTATGAGCAGTCCAGCATACCTCACACCAGACATAACTGTCATGTGGTGGAAGAGAAGCCAGATGCTGTCGAAGTTCATTTCAGTAATAGCTCTGTACCTGAAATAACTGTCTTACAAACAGATAATCAGACTCCCCTAAGTGGCTCTGATGCTAATACCATTAAAATTTCCCATGGAAAAGATAGCCAATATTTTCCTAGATGGCAATGTATTACCATATTTCTCCAAAAGGGGGATCCGAAATTCCCTAAAGGGGGAGATCACTCTCAATTCCTTGCAGAAATTGAGAGAATTAAGGATGATTTATTTATCCCTATGCAAGTGGAAAAACCAAGGCCTAGATTTAGAGTTCGGCGGTAGCCGTCAAAACCAGCGTTAGAGGCTCCTAACGCTGGTTTTGGCCGCCCGCTGGTATTTGGAGTCAGTGATTAAAGGGTCTAACGCTCACTTTTCAGCCGCGACTTTTCCATACCGCAGATCCCCCTACGCCATTTGCGTAGCCTATCTTTTCAATGGGATCTTCCTAACGCCGGTATTTAGAGTCGTTTCTGCAGTGAGCGTTAGAGCTCTAACGACAAGATTCCAGCCGCCTGAAAATAGCAGGAGTTAAGAGCTTTCTGGCTAACGCCGGTTTATAAAGCTCTTAACTACTGTACCCTAAAGTACACTAACACCCATAAACTACCTATGTACCCCTAAACCGAGGTCCCCCCACATCGCCGCCACTCGATTAAAATTTGTAACCCCTAATCTGCCGACCGCCACCTACGTTATACTTATGTACCCCTAATCTGCTGCCCCTAACACCGCCGACCCCTGTATTATATCTATTAACCCCTAACTTGCCCCCCACAACGTCGCCGCAAGCTACTTAAAATAATTAACCCCTAATCTTCCGACCGCAAATCGCCGCCACCTACGTTATCCCTATGTACCCCTAATCTGCTACCCCTAACATCGCCGACCCCTATGTTATATTTATTAACCCCTAATCTGCCCCCCTCAACGTCGCCGACACCTACCTACACTTATTAACCCCTAATCTGCCGAGCGGACCTGAGCGCTACTATAATAAAGTTATTAACCCCTAATCCGCCTCACTAACCCTATCATAAATAGTATTAACCCCTAATCTGCCCTCCCTAACATCGCCGACACCTACCTTCAATTATTAACCCCTAATCTGCCGACCGGAGCTCACCGCTATTCTAATAAATGTATTAACCCCTAAAGCTAAGTCTAACCCTAACACTAACACCCCCCTAAGTTAAATATAATTTTTATCTAACGAAATAAATTAACTCTTATTAAATAAATAATTCCTATTTAAAGCTAAATACTTACCTGTAAAATACATCCTAATATAGCTACAATATAAATTATAATTATATTATAGCTATTTTAGGATTAATATTTATTTTACAGGCAACTTTGTAATTATTTTAACCAGGTACAATAGCTATTAAATAGTTAAGAACTATTTAATAGTTACCTAGTTAAAATAATAACAAATTTACCTGTAAAATAAATCCTAACCTAAGATATAATTAAACCTAACACTACCCTATCAATAAAATAATTAAATAAACTACCTACAATTACCTACAATTAACCTAACACTACACTATCAATAAATTAATTAAACACAATTGCTACAAATAAATACAATTAAATAAACTATCTAAAGTACAAAAAATAAAAAAGAACTAAGTTACAGAAAATAATAAAATATTTACAAACATAAGAAAAATATTACAACAATTTTAAACTAATTACACCTACTCTAAGCCCCCTAATAAAATAACAAAGCCCCCCAAAATAAAAAATTCCCTACCCTATTCTAAAATACAAATATTACAAGCTCTTTTACCTTACCAGCCCTGAACAGGGCCCTTTGCGGGGCATGCCCCAAGAATTTCAGCTCTTTTGCCTGTAAAAAAAAACATACAATACCCCCCCCCAACATTACAACCCACCACCCACATACCCCTAATCTAACCCAAACCCCCCTTAAATAAACCTAACACTAATCCCCTGAAGATCTTCCTACCTTGTCTTCACCATACCAGGTTCACCGATCCGTCCTGGCTCCAAGATCTTCATCCAACCCAAGCGGGGGTTGGCGATCCATAATCCGGTGCTCCAAAGTCTTCCTCCTATCCGGCAAGAAGAGGACATCCGGACCGGCAAACATCTTCTCCAAGCGGCATCTTCTATCTTCTTCCATCCGATGACGACCGGCTCCATCTTGAAGACCTCCAGCGCGGATCCATCCTCTTCTTCCGACGACTAGACGACGAATGACGGTTCCTTTAAGGGACGTCATCCAAGATGGCGTCCCTCGAATTCCGATTGGCTGATAGGATTCTATCAGCCAATCGGAATTAAGGTAGGAATTTTCTGATTGGCTGATGGAATCAGCCAATCAGAATATAGTTCAATCCGATTGGCTGATCCAATCAGCCAATCAGATTGAGCTCGCATTCTATTGGCTGATCGGAACAGCCAATAGAATGCGAGCTCAATCTGATTGGCTGATTGGATCAGCCAATCGGATTGAACTATATTCTGATTGGCTGATTCCATCAGCCAATCAGAAAATTCCTACCTTAATTCCGATTGGCTGATAGAATCCTATCAGCCAATCGGAATTCGAGGGACGCCATCTTGGATGACGTCCCTTAAAGGAACCGTCATTCGTCGTCTAGTCGTCGGAAGAAGAGGATGGATCCGCGCTGGAGGTCTTCAAGATGGAGCCGGTCGTCATCGGATGGAAGAAGATAGAAGATGCCGCTTGGAGAAGATGTTTGCCGGTCCGGATGTCCTCTTCTTGCCGGATAGGAGGAAGACTTTGGAGCACCGGATTATGGATCGCCAACCCCCGCTTGGGTTGGATGAAGATCTTGGAGCCAGGACGGATCGGTGAACCTGGTATGGTGAAGACAAGGTAGGAAGATATTCAGGGGATTAGTGTTAGGTTTATTTAAGGGGGGTTTGGGTTAGATTAGGGGTATGTGGGTGGTGGGTTGTAATGTTGGGGGGGGGGTATTTTATGTTTTTTTTTACAGGCAAAAGAGCTGAAATTCTTGGGGCATGCCCCGCAAAGGGCCCTGTTCAGGGCTGGTAAGGTAAAAGAGCTTGTAATATTTGTATTTTAGAATAGGGTAGGGAATTTTTTATTTTGGGGGGCTTTGTTATTTTATTAGGGGGCTTAGAGTAGGTGTAATTAGTTTAAAATTGTTGTAATATTTTTCTTATGTTTGTAAATATTTTATTATTTTCTGTAACTTAGTTCTTTTTTATTTTTTGTACTTTAGATAGTTTATTTAATTGTATTTATTTGTAGCAATTGTGTTTAATTAATTTATTGATAGTGTAGTGTTAGGTTAATTGTAGGTAATTGTAGGTAGTTTATTTAATTATTTTATTGATAGGGTAGTGTTAGGTTTAATTATATCTTAGGTTAGGATTTATTTTACAGGTAAATTTGTTATTATTTTAACTAGGTAACTATTAAATAGTTCTTAACTATTTAATAGCTATTGTACCTGGTTAAAATAATTACAAAGTTGCCTGTAAAATAAATATTAATCCTAAAATAGCTATAATATAATTATAATTTATATTGTAGCTATATTAGGATTTATTTTACAGGTAAGTATTTAGCTTTAAATAGGAATCATTTATTTAATAAGAGTTAATTTATTTCGTTAGATAAAAATTATATTTAACTTAGGGGGGTGTTAGTGTTAGGGTTAGACTTAGCTTTAGGGGTTAATACATTTATTAGAATAGCGGTGAGCTCCGGTCGGCAGATTAGGGGTTAATAATTGAAGGTAGGTGTCGGCGATCTTAGGGAGGGCAGATTAGGGGTTAATACTATTTATGATAGGGTTAGTGAGGCGGATTAGGGGTTAATAACTTTATTATAGTAGCGCTCAGGTCCGCTCGGCAGATTAGGGGTTAATAAGTGTAGGCAGGTGTCGGCGACGTTGTGGGGGGCAGATTAGGGGTTAATAAATATAACATAGGGGTCGGCGATGTTAGGGCAGCAGATTAGGGGTACATAGGGATAACGTAGGTGGCGGCGGTTTACGGAGCGGCAGATTAGGGGTTAAAAGTGTAATGCAGGGGTCAGCGATAGCGGGGGCGGCAGATTAGGGGTTAATAAGTGTAAGGTTAGGGGTGTTTAGACTCGGGGTACATGTTAGAGTGTTAGGTGCAGACGTAGGAAGTGTTTCCCCATAGGAAACAATGGGGCTGCGTTAAGAGCTGAACGCTGCTTTTTTGCAGGTGTTAGGTTTTTTTCAGCTCAAACTGCCCCATTGTTTCCTATGGGAGAATCGTGCACAAGCACGTTTTTGATGCCGGCCGCGTCCGTAAGCAACTCTGGTATCGAGAGTTGCATTTGCGGTAAATATGCTCTACGCTCCTTTTTTGGAGCCTAACGCAGCATTTGTTTGAACTCTCGATACCAGAGTTAAATTTATGGTGCGGCCAGAAAAAAACCCGCGGAGCGTTAACAGCCCTTTTACCGCCGAACTCCAAATCTAGGCCCAAGTATGCCAAATTAAACTTAAAACAGAAAGCAAGCTATATAAGCAAATACTTATTGGCACAGATAGCTGAACCTAAGGTGATTAAATATCTTTCTCCCCAAGATCACTGGGTCCATGACCTGGATGACAACTCAGAAAGCTAAAACATTACAGCTAAATGTTTATTATCTATCTCCATAGGTAATAAATCAGCAAAACACCTGTTTTTAGTTTTAAATAATCCCCATAATCAAATATACATTAGCAATGATCTCTTACATAGATATGCCATACAAATAGATTTGATTAACCGTTACCTGAAAGGTACTTAACTGAAGAACAATTACTAGAACAATCCTTTGCATCCATGCCAGAAGAATTATTCACAATTCACTCTATTTACCCTTTCAGCTCAGAGGAAGGCATCTGTAAAATTGAAGAAGCCTCCCTGGTATTTGATCAGTCGATCATAGAACAAGGATACCCCAATACCCAGAATCCTGGAGGTAATGTAAATTATAATCGAGGGGATCTCACATCTAGGCTTGAGGAAGCCTGAAATCTTCCCAGGATTTCAGCAAATAGTCGAAGAGCAAATCTCCTTAGCTAATGATGAATGCCAACAGCTTCGAGAACTCCTGATGGAATACAAGAACATTTTTGCTAGGGATTATTATGACTGTGGGACTACAGACCTGCACATTACAAGAATCAAAACAGATCCCAATGTACCGCCTGTCTTTGTTAAACAATACAGACTTCCTTTAGCCTCATATGATTCTTGTGCAGAAATCATAAGGAACTTTGAATAAAGGGGTATTATCCGACATGTGCATAGCTCTTATAATAATCCTATTCTATGTATTCTTAAAACCAATAGACAATGGCGTTTGTGTGCTGACTTAAGACAGCTAAACAAATGAGTATATACAGTTTGTCTGGCTGGCCAGTTCCATACATTGACCAGTGCCTAGCGCAGATGCAGGGATCTAAAATATTCACTGCCATTGATTGTGCGCAGGGATATTGGACCATAAAGGTACATGAGAAAGATCAGTATAAGCTTGCATTCTCCTTCCAGATGGTCCAATATGCATTCTAAGATTTCCGTTTGGATACATAAATTCAGGACATGAATTTGCTGTATTCATGCATAAGGCTATGCCTGATACACTGGAAAGGGGGGCCTTATCTTATGTTGATGATGTGTTAATCGAAAGTACCGGCTTTTAAAAACACATCACAGAACTTAAACACATCCTCAGCCAACTTAAAAGGGCAGGTGTCAAATTACCCCTACAAAAAGCTCAATGGGGTCGCACTTCTTGGGACATGAAGTTACTTCTGAAGGGTTAAATCCTCAGAAGAAAAAGGTGGAAGCTATAATAAATTCTAAGAACCCAACTAACTTAAAGGAATTAAGATCTTTCCTGGGTATGACAAATTATTCTCGCAAATGTATAGATAATTATGCAGAATTAGCTAAACCAATAAAGAAGGATGTGAAATGGCATTGGAGTGAGGCTCAAGAGACAGCCATAAGAGAGCTGAAGAGAAAACTCACGCAAGCATCTTGCTTAGCTTACCCTGAAGAGGGTAATCCTTTCTACGTAGAGACAGGTTACACAGATGTAAGCATGAGTGCTGTTTTATGCCAAAAACATGATGACCTAAGCAAAGTCATTGCTTATGCAAGAAAAACTTTATCCCCAGTAGAAATAACATTTAGTGATTGCGAAAAAGCCCTCTTGTCTACTGTATGGACTCTATAAAATCCCTCTTGTCTACTGTATGGACTCTATAAAATTTCCGCAGCTACATATAGAGCGAGAAAATTATTGTACAAATGGCCCACCAGCATTTGCTATATCTGCAAAATGAGATAATAAGAGATGGGAACCTGTCCAATAGTCACATAACAGCTTGGACTCTTTCCTTACAAGACTGGCCTCCAGGAAATTTGCTATAAGCAAAACAAAAAGAATCCAGTTGCACAGGGGCTTGCTGAGCTCCATGACTGTACTGCTAAGAATCATGTTGAAGAGTTATTAGAAGATGATTTCCTGGAGGAACAATTGCTTTCCCCATTTAAAATATACAATGAAGACCATTGTCAAACATTACCGTGAGTATATGTAGATGGTTGTTCTTTACATGCCACTATTGATAATGAGCGCAGATTAGTTGCTGGTATTAGTATAGCTTGGGCGAACGGATCCCCAAATATTTCTGTAGGTTTCTACATTGGACCAAGATCCATTCAAGTTGCATAAATAACTGCTGTTCTAAAAACCATTGAAATGGCTATTGAACAAGATATTCATGAATTTGTGATCATTACTGATTTTGTGCTTGACAGTTTTGTTGAATAAGAAATGGCATGCAGAAAACTAACAACAAACCAGTCAAACATGGCAAGTTGTTCTGCAAAATTGATAAGTTAGTGGTGTCCAATGGTTTAACCATACACTTGAAAAAGACCAAGGGTCATTCCAGAATTCAAGGTCCTGATAAGGAAGGCAATGATCTTGCAGATTCATTAGCCAAACAAGGAGCCATAACTGGAGAGCTCCTTAATATTGATGACTTAATGGGTGTAATTAATGTAGAAGCCAATACCAGAAACCAGGCTAAACAACAAAATGAGCCTAACCTGGTACAATGGAGTCAGGATTCTCCTAGTGAAGACCTGATAACTAGTCAAAAGGAAGACCCCATTATAGGTATCTTCTATAAACACATAGAAGATCCTGAAAACAACTCCATCTCAAAAGATGACGGTATTGGTAAAGAAGATCTTAGAGTCTTAATGAAGTCCAGATCACAATTCAAATTATATGATGGTTTGTTAATTAGAACCTCCAAAACTGGTATCCAGCAATGGGTGGTACCTACCCAGTTCAGGGGTCTCATGCTTCAACATGCCCATGATGCTCCCACATCTGGTTATCGTGGTGCCAAATTAACATATGAAATATTATGCGACTACGCCTTTTGGCCGCATATGTTAAAGGATGTTCAAACCTACTGTCAAGGTTGTTTAATCTGCCCACAATTCCAACCCACTGCACCAATGCATCGAGCACCACTGCAGAAAGGGAGGATGGTAATGCCATGGTCAGATATAAAAATTGATTTTATTGATCCAGTAACTAGGTCATCTAGAGGTAACAGACACATGTTAACAGTAACATGCCTGTTCGCTAAATGGGTAGAGTGCATCAGTGCACCTAACAATAGTCCTGAAACATGCGAAGAATTGCTCATCAACCACGTGTTTTCCAGATTTGATTTACCCCAGTGAATCGAATCCGATCGGGGGACTTACTTCACTAGAGAAGTGATGACAAAAATGTGGAAAATACTAGGGGTTAAAAGAAAGCTCCATGTAGTATATAGAGCTGTCTCTAGTGGGGGTGTAGAGCGTTACAACCAGTCCATTGTGAAAATCCTCAAAGTTTTTGAGTGAAACAGGTAAGGACTGGGATGTAAAATTACCTCTAGTCCTAATGGCATTAAGAGCAATTCCAAGTAGTGCTACAAAGATGTCACCTTTGGAATTGATGATTTGTAGAAGAATGGTTCTACCTCAACATTTACTGTACCGTACATCAGACCAGAACTTGATAAATGCCGTTACTACACATCAATATGTGGAAAACGTAAGGAAGCATCTGCAATATGCTTTTTGCATTTGCTCAAAGAGATGTCTGCAACTGCCGCTAAAACCTATTATGATCTCAAAACTTCCAAAAAGGAATATTAAATTAATGATAAAGTTTATCTTTCAAACTTTGGAAGAGATCAGGTTAAGAAAAAGAAATTTCTTTCATCATGGAAGGGTCCTTTTGTCATTACTGAAAAAATATCTCCAGTTGCCTATAAAATTAGGATCCCTAAAAATGATACTGGATAAATGGGTCCATATTAATCTGTTGCGAGTGTGTCATCCTAGGTCCCAACTCCAAGTCATAGAGAGAGAATGAATGGTCATTTCCCCAAATACACTAATTAAGTGTTGTAGTTTAAGATGTCTAGGTTGAAAACATAAATACGAGGATGAAAAATAACAAACTCTCTTCGTAGTAAGACTGTCTATGATGCATACTGTCAGTACACTCACCAAGAACCACTGGACTTTAAGTCAATTCCAATACATGTGTCCTACATATATTAAATATTGAAAGGGGTATTTATGTAAAGGTATTGCTGAGTGGCATTGGATAAACTACATATGTATAACATAATTTAATAATAAAATTGAGCTAATATCTACTTGATATGAATTGATTTGGCTATAGCCACAGCAGAAATCGTAAAAAGGCCTGAAATAAAACCTTTCAGCCTAGACCCCTCTCCCCACTCACTATGCAGATTACGCTTTGATGTATTTCTAAATAACTCAATTAAAATAATTGCCCTGATACTTACCTAGCTCAGGAGGCCCCCTGGGATGACAGAGACACAATTCTGCACTGTAGTTCAGATAAGATAGCATAATCCCAGGATATGGTAAGTTAACAGATACATGTGATAATCAACATGATGATTCACTAGGTCTTCTTTTGAAGGTCCAATCCACATATAAGTCTGGAAAACATTGCTGGCTCATATAACAGCATATAGGAGGCCAAATCTCAAATAAATTATTTGTGCCTAATCTTCATAATAATTGTAAATACTCAGATTATATTGAAAATATATATATATATATATATATATATATATATATATATATATATATATATATATATATATATATATATATATATATATATATATATATATATATGTTTTCAATATAATCTGAGTATTTACAATTATTTATTTTTAATATATTTTTACCAAGGAGGATATAAAGACTGACATTTTCTTAGCTTAATTCACAGGACTCACCTGTTTTGAGAGCCACTGGCGGTTCTCTATTGCGGAGATTTGTTAACAGTTTTTTCATCACCTTGGACCTATATTCACATTAATGTAGACATTATAAGTATAAGTATATATATTATATTAAGTCCATTTCTTTCTAATATATCATATAATGTTATTTCTATTTTTGTATACCCTTGTCTGAGATAACGCCACACTTACCCATTTAGGCATAGGACTACTTTCTACTATCTTTACTAATTGTATCCATAGAGCACCTGCTGTTGCTAAACTTTTTCTTTAGGTATATGGTTACGTACGGCTAGATTTAGAGTTCTGCGGCCAAAGGGGTGTGTTAGCTACGCGTGCTTTTTTTCCCCCGCACCTTTTAAATACCGCTGGTATTTAGAGTTCACAGAAGGGCTGCGTTAGGCTCCAAAAAAGGGAGCGTAGAGCAAATTTACCGCCACTGCAACTCTAAATACCAGCGTTGCTTACGGACGCGGCCAACTTCAAAAACTTGCTCGTGCACGATTCCCCCCATAGAAAACAATGGGGCTATTTGAGCTGAAAAAAAACCTAACACCTGCAAAAAAGCAGCGTTCAGCTCCTAACGCAGCCCCATTGTTTCCTATGGGGAAACACTTCCTAAGTCTGCACCTATACCCTAACATGTACCCCGAGTCTAAACACCCCTAACCTTACGCTTATTAACCCTTAATCTGCTGCCCCCGCTATCGCTGACCCCTGCATATTATTATTAACCCCTAATCTGCCGCTCCGTACACCGCCGCAACCTACGTTATCCCTATGTACCCCTAATCTGCTGCCCCTAACACCACTGACCCCTATGTTACATTTATTAACCCCTAATCTGCCACCCCCGCTATCGCTGACCCCTGCATATTATTATTAACTCCTAATCTGCCGCTCCGTACACCGCCGCAACCTACGTTATCCCTATGTACCCCTAATCTGCTGCCCTAACACCGCCGACCCCTATATTATATTTATTAACCCCTAATCTGCCGCCCCCAACGTCACCTCCACCTACCTACAATAATTAACCCCTAATCTGCCGACCGGATCTCACCGCTACTCTAATAAATGTATTGACCCATAAAGCTAAGTCTAACCCTAACACCCCCCTAAATTAAGTATAATTTAAATCTAACGAAATAAATTAACTCTTATTAAATAAATGATTCCTATTTAAAGCTAAATACTTACCTGTAAAATAAACCCTAATATAGCTACAATATAAATTATAATTATATTGTAGCTATTTTAGGATTAATATTTATTTTACAGGCAACTTTGTAATTATTTTAACCAGGTACAATAGCTATTAAATAGTTAATAACTATTTAATAGTTAACTAGTTAAAATAATTACAAAATTACCTGTAAAATAAATCCTAACCTAAGTTACAATTAAACCTAACACTACACTATCAATAAATAAATTAAATAAAATACCTACAATTATCTACAATTAAACCTAACACTACACTATCAATAAATTAATTAAATACAATACCTACAAATAAATAAAATTAAATAAACTAACTAAAGTACAAAAATAAAAAAGAACTAAGTTACAAAAAATAAAAAAATATTTACAAACATTAGAAAAATATTACAACAATTTTAAACTAATTACACCTACTCTAAGCCCCCTAATAAAATAACAAAGACCCCCAAAATAAAAAAAATGCCCTACCCTATTCTAAAATTAAAATAGAAAAGCTCTTTTACCTTACCAGCCCTGAAAAGGGCCCTTTGCGGGGCATGCCGCAAAGAATTCAGCTCTTTTGCCTGTAAAAAAAAACATACAATACCCCCCCCAACATTACAACCCACCACCCACATACCCCTAATCTAACCCAAACCCCCTTAAATAAACCTAACACTAAGCCCCTGAAGATCTTCCTACCTTATCTTCACCACGCCGGGTTCACCGATCGATCCAAAAGAGCCTCCGATGTCTTAATCCAAGCCCAAGCGGGGGCTGAAGATGTCCATGATCCGGCTGAAGTCTTCATCCAAGCGGGAGCTGAAGAGGTCCATGATCCGGCTGAAGTCTTCTATCAAGCGGCATCTTCAATCTTCTTTCTTCCGGATCCATGTTCATCCCGCCGACACGGAACATCCATCTTCACCGACGAATGACGGTTCCTTTAAGGGACGTCATCCAAGATGGTGTCCCTCGAATTCCGATTGGCTGATAGGATTCTATCAGCCAATCGGAATTAAGGTAGGAAAATTCTGATTGGCTGATGGAATCAGCCAATCAGAATCAAGTTCAATCCGATTGGCTGATCCGATCAGCCAATCAGATTGAGCTCGCATTCTATTGGCTGTTCTGATAAGCCAATAGAATGCAAGCTCAATCTGATTGGCTGATCGGATCAGCCAAACGGATTGAACTTGATTCTGATTTTCTGATTCCATCAGCCAATCAGAATTTTCTTACCTTAATTCCGATTGGCTGATAGAATCCTATCAGCCAATCGGAATTCAAGGGACGACATCTTGGATGACGTCCCTTAAAGGAACCGTCATTCGTCTGGAAGTTGTCGGTGAAGATGGATGTTCCGCGTCAGCGGGATGAACATGGATCCGGAAGAAAGAAGATTGAAGATGCCGCTTGATAGAAGACTTCAGCCCGATCATGGACCTCTTCAGCTCCCGCTTGGATGAAGACTTCAGCCCGATCATGGACCTCTTCAGCTCCCGATTGGATGAAGACTTCAGTCGGATCATGTACATCTTCAGCCCCCCGCTTGGGCTTGGATCAAGACATCGGAGGAGCTCTTCTGGATCGATCGGTGAACCCGGCGTGGTGAAGACAAGGTAGGGAGATCTTCAGGGGCTTAATGTTAGGTTTATTTAAGGGGGGTTTGGGTTAGATTAGGGGTATGTGGGTGGTGGGTTGTAAAGTTTGGGGGGTATTGTATGTTTTTTTTACAGGCAAAAGAGCTGAATTCTTTGGGGCATGCCCCGCAAAGGGCCCTTTTCAGGGCTGGTAAGGTAAAAGAGCTTTTCTATTTTAATTTTAGAATAGGGTAGGGCATTTTTTTATTTTGAGGGTCTTTGTTATTTTATTAGGGGGCTTAGAGTAGGTGTAATTAGTTTAAAATTGTTGTAATATTTTTCTAATGTTTGTAAATATTTTTTTATTTTTTGTAACTTAGTTCTTTTTTATTTTTGTACTTTAGTTAGTTTATTTAATTGTATTTATTTGTAGGTATTGCATTTAATTAATTTATTGATAGTGTAGTGTTAGGTTTAATTGTAGATAATTGTAGGTATTTTATTTAATTAATTTATTGATAGTGTAGTGTTAGGTTTAATTGTAACTTAGGTTAGGATTTATTTTACAGGTAATTTTGTAATTATTTTAACTAGGTAGCTATTAAATAGTTATTAACTATTTAATAGCTATTGTACCTGGTTAAAATAAATACAAAGTTGCCTGTAAAATAAATATTAATCCTAAAATAGCTACAATATAATTATTATTTATATTGTAGCTATATTAGGGTTTATTTTACAGGTAAGTATTTAGCTTTAAATAGGAATAATTTATTTAATAAGAGTTCATTTATTTAGTTAGATAAAAATTATATTTAACTTAGGTGGGTGTTAGTGTTAGGGTTAGAATTAGCTTTAGGGGTTAAAATTTTTATTAGAGTAGCAGTGAGCTCCGGTTGGCAGATTAGGGGTTAATGCTTGAAGTTAGGTGTCGGCGATGTTAGGGAGGGCAGATTAGGGGTTAATACTATTTATTATAGGGTTATTGAGGCGGTTGTGAGGCGGATTAGGGGTTAATACATTTATTATAGTAGCGGTGCGGTCCGGTCGGCAGATTAGGGGTTAATAAGTGTAGGTAGGTTGCGGCAACGTTGGGGCGGCAGATTAGGGGTTAATAAATATAATATAGGGGTCGGCGGTATTAGGGGCAGCACATTAGGGGTACATAGGGATAACGTGGGTGGCGGCGGTGTACCGAACGGCAGATTAGGGGTTAAAAAATTTTAATAGGGTGGCGGCGATGTGGGGGGGCCTCGGCTTAGGGGTACATAGGTAGTTTATGGGTGTTAGTGTACTTTAGAGCACAGTAGTTAAGAGCTTTATAAACCGGCGTTAGCCCAGAAAGCTCTTAACTACTGACTTTTTTCTGCGGCTGGAGTTTTGTCGTTAGATTTCTAACGCTCACTTCAGCCAAGACTCTAAATACAGGCGTTAGGAAGATCCCATTGAAAAGATAGGATACGCAAATGGCGTAGGGGGATCTGCGGTATGGAAAAGTTGCGGCTGAAAAGTGAGCGTTAGACCCTTTCCTGACTGACTCCAAATACCAGCGGGCGGTAAAAACCAGCGTTAGGAGCCTCTAACGCTGGTTTTGACGGCTACCGCCAAACTCTAAATCTAGGCCCTAGTTTGTTAATTAGGTATACAATTAAGAACAGTTTGAATTTTTGGAATATAATATTGTTCAATTTTTTGCGAGATCTTGCATAGGTTGATATGTTTGATACATAAACTTTTGACACTTATTAATGTTATTTTTAAGTGGACTTTTAAAAATGTGTTATTTACTTATTAGTATATATGGACCAATAATATTGGTGCACATTTTTTGTTTGTGTATATTGGTTCATTTATCTCTATTAAAAAACTGGTTATCCATATACATAATGGATGCTGAATATCTATCAACAGAAATTGAACCAATAGACACACAACAAATGGTGTTTTACTCAATGCGAAACCCTACTGAAGTATGTAATAGTAATTTTGACACAATTTTTTCAATTGACGATTCCGATCTAGACTTACCTGAGTTATTCTCTAGAATAGAGGTATTGATGATAAAGGCAGAAAAACTAAAATATGATAAGTGGACATTAGAAAAATACGCAAATCTAAAAATGATACCAAGGGATTTACGCATCAATACATTTCCCACATTTGAGGTAGAGGACACCATATTCAAAGAAGAGTGGAATGTAATTTTAGATGAATGTTCCTTCAGACTAATGTTTAAGATCATTTCTTACAAAGATAGATTGTTAATAGACATTAGTGAAAAAATCAATGCCTTACAAAAACATCTATGTAAATTTCAAAGTATACCAGAATATCCTTCATGTGACAAAATTTTATCTGACATAATAGAGAAATCTACAGGGGAAATAGTGCAGGCAAAACATAATACATTTCTCAGAGATTGGACAGATTACCAAACTAACAATATACATATTTGGCAGAGGAAAGAGAGGTTTCAGTTTCATAGAAATAATAACAGGAGATTTTTCAAAAGAAAAGGTAAAAACACTAACAATAAGAAAACTGTGACATTCTCAGACACTGAGGCCGAGTCCACGGATGACAACAGTGGTGACAATGAACCAGATATAGCAATTTTACAAACTGTATCAACTGTGAACCAAGCAACTAAAAATGTATCCATGGACACCACCGTAGTTAAGAAGAAAACACATAATAAATATGCTATAAATGCCAGTACACATAGTGAACAAACACAAGAAGGAGCAAGAAGTAAATTTGAGGCAGGTATTTTAGTACCCGCCACAATATTGAAACCTCCCCCAGGAACATCAAATCAACAAGGAGGAAGAGGAAAAATAAAAACTCAAACACATTCACAGGTGAACAGATATGCTCTGAGAACCAAGAAAGATTAGAACACACAGAAAATGACATAGTTATCAATCTTTCAGATACCATACTCACCAATGATTAAAAAAGAGTTTTGAATTATGGTTTAAATTTTGTACCTAGTAAATCTTTTAATTTGCTTAACACCATTATAGATGTTAACCGGATGGTTCGGATTTTGACCTTACGCAAACATTACTGCAATAGTAGTGGAGAGATTGACATCAGTACCACCTTCACAAGAACACCTATTAGTGCTAGTAATATAAATTTTGAAGATGCTTGTGCAAGGGAAGATTTATTAACATTGCAAAGTCAAGAAATCCCCAATTCACAAACGGTAATAAAAACAATGCACAAAGGTTATAAAACAGATTCCACCTTTTATCCCATAAATTCTAGAGGAGGGATACTTGAACTTTTCCAAGACAGGATAGTCAGGGATTTAGAAACCTTACACGCAGAAGCTGTGGGAAATGGTCAGCAGAAAAATAATCTTACGTTAGGTGAAAAAACAGCTTTAAAAGAACTTGAAGAAAATAATACAATTGTTATACGCAAATCAGATAAGGGCGGTAGTGTAGTTGTCTTGAATCGTACAGATTATGATAAAGAAATTTTGAGGCAGATTAGTGACACCAATACTTATATCAGACTAACAGATAATCCATTAAACACATTTAAACATCAGTTGTCATACCTTTTAGATGAGGGTTTGCATCATGGATTTATAGATAGACAAACCTATGACTTTTTAATGGTGAAACATCCACAAACCCCCATTTTTCACATATTTCCGAAAGTACATAAGAGTTTAGAAAATGTCACAGGGCGACCCATTGTCTCAGGTGTTGGCTCCTTACTGGAGCCAATATCTGAGTGGGTTGATTCTATCTTACAACCCTTAGTTCTAGAACTAGCGAGTTATCTTAGGGATTCAAAGCAACTTATACAAGTATTGCAAGAACATAAATGGACAAATTCACACAAGTGGATCACACTTGATGTTGTTTCATTGTACAGCTGTATACCTCATGAAAAAGGCCTACAGGCTATCAGATTCTTCCTCTCACACAGGAGCAACCTTAGTCCTAATTTTCAGGAATATGTGATTAAAATTATTGAATTTTTACTAACTCATAATTATTTTAGCTAAGAGGGGGGTTTCTATCTCCAGAGGTGTGGCACAGCTATGGGGGCCAAGTTTGCCCCCTCCTACGCCAACCTATTTATGGGTTGATGGGAGCTGTGCCGCACTATGGAGATGGCAACCCCTATAAACATAACATCTCTTTTTATAAGAGATATATCGACGACTTGCTCTTTGTGTGGGAGGGAGACAATATAGAATTGGAAAATTTCTTACATTATGTAAAAACATCTGATACGGTGATTAAATTCACTAATGAAGTACATGACAGAGAAATAAATTATTTAGATCTCACCTTAGTAGGTAATCTGTTGGAATCAAAGATAGAAACAAGAATATATAGAAAGAAAATATAAAAAAACTCACTTCTACACGATAAAAGTAATCACCCATCACACACATTTAAGGCCATAGCGAAGGGTCAATATTTGAGGCTCAAGAGGAACTGCACTAAAAATAAGATCTATGAAGAGGAAGTAAGAAAATTAGATCAAGATCTAAAAGAAAGAGGCTACAATAACACCATCATAAAGAATGCCAACCTTTCCGTTTCAAGAATAGATAGAGATGTACTTTTACAGGATAAGACAACTACAAAGTCAAAAAGAGAAATTACTCAAAATGGAGATTTTAACATACAATTTATAACACAATATTCGAATCAATTTTACAAAATATGTGACATCATTAAGAAACACCTGCTGATGCTTACTGCGGAAGAATGCTTTGATACTAGCTTACAGAAACAGATAAAATTTGTTTACCATAGAGGCAAAACATTAGGGAACATTATTTCCCCGTCTGTACCAAAAAACATTTCCAAACAATCAACTTGGTTAGAAGTTAAGGGACTACACAAGTGCAGTTTTAAGGATTGCATAGCTTGCAAACATGCCAATACAGGCAAACCTTTTACTTCCTCAGTTACAGGCAATAGTTATAATATCAATACTCATGTAAATTGTAGAACCATGGGAGTAGTATACCTCATAGAATGCACACAATGTAATCTTCAATATATAGGTAAAACTTTAAGAGAAACAAGATCACGAATAAGAGAACATATTTCTAATATTACAGTAGACACTGAATGTAGTAAAAAACGAGAAGATAAATTGTTACCTATTACCAAACATTTTATTGAAAAACATATGAGGGATACTAAAGCACTAAAATGGACAATTGTAGTAAAGGTTTCCTTATCATCTAGGGGAGGAGATCTAGATAAAATCTTGAGCAAAAGAGAAGTATATTGGATTTGGTGTCTAAAAACCAAAATACCCCTAGGTTTTAACTCCAGATTTGATTTGGTTAATTTTTGGCAATAACAACATCTGTTTAATAAGGTGTTCTTATGAGTACTTATATAATCTATATTATGGGTATTCCTATGACAACTACACTTTATAGAAGTTTAATGTCCTATGTATTAAGGGTGAATTAAATAGAATTATAATAGAATGCCTATCTATTTATTAGTATTAATTACATTATACATACATAGGTAATAATACTAGCAAATTGTCTTATTATATATTAAACAAGAATATCAAGCTTTTTTTAAGTAACCTCTTGTATGAATATTATTGCATTTATCCCTTTAAATTCATGTTGGCGTAATATTTATTTAATAAATTAAAGTCAGACAACAAAAGGGTGTCATAAATTAGAAATATACATAATCCAAGTGGTTATAAGTAATTTTTCAAATCATTTAGTAGTTTGACAACTATTTCTTGACATTATTATTTTATAGAATAATGATAGAGTTAACAAAATAATTTAGCGCTTGTTAGCAAACATTTGCCTAGATTTAGAGTTTGGCGGCCAAAGGGGTGCGTTAGCTACGCGTGCTTTTTTTCTCCCACACCTTTTAAATACCGCTGGTATTTAGAGTTCACAGAAGGGCTGGGTTTTCAGTGTGTTAGGCTCCAAAAAGGGAGCGTAGAGCATAATTTAACGCCACTGCAACTCTAGATACCAGCGGTGTTTACGGACGCGGCCAGCT
Source organism: Bombina bombina (assembly GCF_027579735.1). Classification (NCBI taxonomy): domain Eukaryota; kingdom Metazoa; phylum Chordata; class Amphibia; order Anura; family Bombinatoridae; genus Bombina; species Bombina bombina. The sequence goes on along the minus strand of NC_069507.1, from coordinate 202,127,457 downwards.
TCAAAAACGTGCTCGTGCACGATATCCCCATAGAAAACAATGGGGCAGTTTGAGCTGAAAAAAAACCTAACACCTGCAAAAAAGCAGCGTTCAGCTCTTAACGAAGCCCCATTGTTTTCTATGGGGAAACACTTCCTATGTCTGCACCTAACACCCTAACATGTACCCCGAGTCTAAACACCCCTAACCTTACACTTATTAACCCCTAATCTGCTGCCCCCGCTATCGCTGAGACCTGCATATTTTTTTAACCCCTAATCTGCCGCTCCGTATACATAATCAGATTGAGCTTGCATTCTATTGGCTGTTCCGATCAGCCAATAGAATGTGAGCTCAATCTGATTGGCTGATCGGATCAGCCAATCGGATTGAACTTGATTCTGATTGGCTGATTCCATCAGCCAATCAGAATTTTCCTACCTTAATTCCGATTGGCTGATAGAATCCTATCAGCCAATCGGAATTCGAGGGACGCCATCTTGGATGACGTCCCTTAAAGGAACCGTCATTCGTCAGGAAGTTGTTGGAAGAAGAAGATGGGTCCGCGGTGGAGGTCTTCAAGATGGAGCCGGTCATCATCGGATGAAGATAGAAGATGCTGCTTGGATCAAGATTGTTGCCGGTCCAGATCGCCTCTTCTTCCCGGATAGGATGAAGACTTCGGAGCCTCTTCTGGACCTCTTCAGCCGCCGGATTATGGATCGCCAGCCCCCGCTTGGGCTTGGATGAAGATTTTAGAGCCTGGAACGATCGGTGATACCTGGCATGGTGAAGACAAGGTAGGAAGATCTTCAGGGGCTTAGTGTTAGGTTTATTTAAGGGGAGTTTGGGTTCGATTAGGGGTATGTGGGTGGTGTGTTGTAATGTTGGGGGGGGTATTGTATGTGTTTTTTTTACAGGCAAAAGAGCTGAATTCTTTGGGGCCTGCCCCGCAAATGGCCCTTTTCAGGGCTGGTAAGGTAAAAGAGCTTTGAACTTTTTTATTTTAGAATAGGGTAGGGCATTTTTTTATTTTGGGGAGCTTTGTTATTTTATTAGGGGGCTTAGAGTAGGTGTAATTAGTTTAAAATTGTTGTAATATTTTTCTAATGTTTGTAAATATTTTTTTATTTTTTGTAACTTAGTTCTTTTTTATTTTTTGTACTTTAGTTAGTTTATTTAATTGTATTTATTTGTAGGTATTGTATTTAATTAATTTATTCACAGTGTAGTGTTAGGTTTAATTGTAGATAATTGTAGGTATTTTATTTAATTAATTTATTGATAGTGTAGTGTTAGGTTTAATTATAGATAATTGTAGCTATTGTATTTAATTAATTTATTGATAGTGTAGTGTTAGGTTTAATTGTAACTTAGGTTAGGATTTATTTTACAGGCAATTTTGTAATTATTTTAACTAGGTAACTATTAAATAGTTCTTAACTATTTAATAGCTATTGTACCTGGTTAAAATAAATACAAAGTTGCCTGTAAAATAAATATTAATCCTAAAATAGCTACAATATAATTATAATTTATATTGTAGCTATATTAGGGTTTATTTTACAGGTAAGTATTTAGCTTTAAATAGGAATAATTTATTTAATAAGAGTTAATTTATTTCGTTAGAATAAAATTATATTTAACTTAGGGGGGTGTTAGGGTTAGGGTTAGACTTAGCTTTAGGGGTTAAAAAAATTATTAGAGTAGCGGTGAGCTCCGATCAGCAGATTAGGGGTTAATACTTGAAGTTAGGTGTCGGCGATGTTAGGGAGGGCAGATTAGGGGTTAATACTATTTATTATAGGGTTATTGAGGCGGGAGTGAGGCGGATTAGGGGTTAATAACTTTATTATAGTAGCGGTGCAGTCCGCTCGGCAGATTAGGGGTTAATAATTGTAGGCAGGTGGAGGCGACGGTGAGGGGGGCAGATTAGGGGTTAATAAATATAATATAGGGGTCGGCGGTGTTAGGGGCAGCAGATTAGGGGTTCATAGGGATAATGTAGGTGGCAGCGGCATGCGGTCGGCAGATTAGGGGTTAAAAATTTTTAATAGAGTGGCAGCGATGTGGGGGGGCCTCGGTTTAGGGGTACATAGGTAGTTTATGGGTGTTAGTGTACTTTAGAGCACAGTAGTTAAGAGCTTTATAAACCGGCGTCAGCCCAGAAAGCTCTTAACTACTGACTTTTTTCTGCGGCTGGAGTTTTGTCGTTAGATTTCTAACGCTCACTTCAGACATGACTCTAAATACCGGCGTTAGAAAGATCCCATTGAAAAGATAGGATACGCAATTGACGTAAGGGGATCTGTGGTATGGAAAAGTCGCGGCTGGAAAGTGAGCGTTAGACCCTTTCCTGACTGACTCTAATTACCAGCGGTAGCCCAAAACCAGCGTTAGGAGCCTCTAATGCTGGTTTTGACGGCTACCGCCCAACTCTAAATCTAGGCCATTGTTTTTAATTGGTTGATTGAATAACATGCACCTGTATATATTTTCTGTAAGCACAGTGTTTCCTATCAGTCTATAAGTACGGCCAGCACGGCTGAAATGCGTTAGATTGGGTACACTCTCTAACAAGCACTTTTTTGGATATTACTGCTTTTAACCTTTTGGAATAAAATATTGACTTTTATTTACCTGTGGACACCGCCTCCGGACTTTTCTTTCCTTTGTCTGTATATATATATATATATATATATATATATATATATATATATATATATATATATATATATATACATTGATCTGAAAATTATACTACATTGAATAAATGTCTAATGTATTGAATACGTAGCTGTATTGGTAGATTTAAAATGTTTAACTCATTTCAAAATAAATAACATAATCTTTTGTTTTTCTTCAGACATCTGATGTACAAATTAGGTTCCAAATATAACTAGCAGATACTGGTATATGAATGCCTATAAGATGTGTTCCCTGAATTATTCATATAGCTTTTACACTAAATATTAAAATGATATCCACAGATATGCAATACTTATAGTAAATGGATTAAGATCAGATACAAAAATATCTATATAATTAAATTGCTACAGAACTCTATTGCAGGTATGTATGGAATATGGAATATACTGTATTTATTTTAAAATAGAATAATAATCTAATGTAAATATAGTTATATGATTAACTACGTCAGACTGCTACTCATAAGATATGTATGTGATATTAAGATGAAGTGAAATATCTATATTAAATACTATGGTTCGATGAAGATTAAATAATTAAGAATATAATTACTACTAATATGATACTAGAAATACACCCATGTTTAGTCTCAATAAATACATGCTAAATTTTATTAGATAGGACATTTATGTTGATCAGATGAGTTTATTAACATTAGGAAATAATGAGAATATTAAATATGCGTTTTAAAAATATATAAGAATATTTTTGTAGTAGTATTTGCCATCAAAGCTACATTCCGTTGTCTGTTGCCATCTGGTGTTTGATGCGAGAATTGCAACCAAAAGTATTTGGCTGTTCAGAGAGGCATTTCCAAATAACCAATGAGGGACAAGCTTCGATTGAGGGCGTAACCAAAATTTCACCAATGATTAGAAAAAATGTGGGTTTTATCAGAGAGATAAAAACCCTTGCACAGGAAGCAAAAGATTCTGATGCTGGATGATCCTGGTTAATTTGACTTACTGACTTAAACTGCTGCCTTGGAAATACACAAAGCTTTGTAAGACAAAAAATTGGGCCTAACATTTACTTTCAGACTTGTGCATCATCTCTTATATATGACGGTGAAATAGGTTATATTGGATTTAAAAGGCTGAATTATCATACTGGTTTGTTGGTAATATATTAATAGTTATTTCATATTTAAATATATTTTATCTAAGAAATTCTTTATAGCATAGTTAAACTGCAGCTGTGAGTTAAAAGATATCTTATTCTTATATTTAATATTAATTAGATCAAGGGTAGTAAGTATACTGGTGTTAAATATTATTATTTAGAAAGGATTTTTGTATTTTAATGTCATAAGTTATTTGTAGTTATTGTGATATATTTTAGAATTTGTTTTATTGTGGTTAAATAGTTATTTCAGGCTAGACTAATTGGTAGTATTGCGTAACAATTTCTGGTGGTTTAATTGAAGTTATATAGAACCATTTGTGGGCTAAATAGTTTAATTATACTTTTCTGAAAGTTCTCTTAGATTTATTGAGATTTAGTAAGATTTGTGTAAAGCATCATGTTATATTGTTAACTAAGCACTGTTAAGTTAGTAGTCCATATTTTGGCATTGGACTAGGTGTTGTTGGCTAATTATAAATCGTTCCGGTATAATTCCTGTGTGATATTTAATAATCGATTCATTTTGAGTAAGGTTAATTTATAGAAATATTTCTTTCATAGCTTGCTTGGTCCAGAAAATTGTAACAATATAGACATATATAATTGATTCATAATCTATTTTCTACAAAATATTATCATTGTGTTTATAGAGATTAACTTATTAGAACTTTGGAAATATTGTTACGTAAATATATGGAATTTACCACTGAAATAGAGTATAATTAATATTGTAACCTAGGTTATATCTAACACGTTGGCTTACACCGCTGAAAGAATATTTATGGCAATATTCTAACAGATATAATAGTATCTACAGCAGCCTTTGATACTGTTGACCACCCTCTTTTGTTCCAAACCCTACAATTCTTCAGCATTTGTGACACAGCCCTCTCATGGTTCTCTTCCTACCTGTCTAACCATACCTTTAGTGTAGCCTTCTTGGGGGCTTCCTCTGCCCCGTTATCACTTTCTGTTGGGGTACCGCAAGGCTCTGTCCTCAGTCCCCTTCTCTTCTTAATCTACACGTCATCATTAGGTTCCCTAATAAATTCCCATGAGTTTCAATATCATTTGTATGCCAACAACACTCAAATCTACATCTCTGCTCCAGACCTATTTCCTTCCTTGCTAACCCGTGTCACTAACTGTCTTTATTACATCTCTTCATGGATGTCCTCTCAATACCTTAAGCTAAATCTCTCCAAAACTGAGCTCCTTATTTTCCCCCCTTCCTCTAAAATCTCCAACCCTATCTCTCTATAACTGTTGACAACTCCATGATTACCCCTACCCCGCATGGCCGATGTCTTGGGGTTACATTTGACTCAGATATTTCTTTCACTCCACACATTCAGTCCTTGGCTAAATACTGCTGATTCCACCTTAAAGACATCTCTAAAATTAGACATTACCTTACACACAACTAAGATTTTAATCCACTCTCATCCTTTCCCGCCTTGACTACTGCAACTCCATCCTCTCTGGTCTTCCTAGCTGCCATCTAACTCATTTACAATCCATAATGAATGCATCTGCCAGGCTCATCTTCCTTACACGTCACTCTTTATCTGCTGCACCTCTCTGCCAATCCCTTCACTGGCTTCCTCTTGCCTCCAGGATTAAACACAAAATTCTAACTGACATACAAAGTCCTCACCTGCACTTCTCCCCTCTATATCTCAGACCTTGTCTCCAGATACTCTCTCTCCCATCCCCTTTGCTCTGCTCACAACCTCTTACTCTCCTCCTCTCTTGTTACCTCCTCACATTCCCATTTACAGGACTTATCCAGACTGGCTCCCATCTTGTGGAACTCTCTACCTTGCTCCACAAGACTCTCCCCTAGTTTTGAAAGCTTTAATCACTCCCTAAACACTCCTCTGTTCAGGAATGTATACAACCTACACTAACCTTTGCTAATAACAGTTCCTCTACTTTGCATTGCTATCCACCATGAACCCCCTTAGAAAGTAAGCCTAAGAGCCCAACTGCTTGCAGATCACTTTCACAATTGCTGATTACAACAGTGCGACTCTAGGCAGGGCCCGCTACCCATTTGATCCCTATAATTGCTACCTTTTAAACCGCCTATGTTTATAGCGCTGCAGAATCTGTTGGCGCTCTACAAATAACCGATAATAATAAAAAAAATAATAATCCTGACTAAACAGTGCAGTCTAGTCCCGAAATACCAGGCAATCCCTCTTTGAACAAGAGAAATGGCAAAATCCCAGAAGTATGTTTCAGCCTAGTGTGACCTCTTTAGTGAGATGCAGCTATATCCCTTTCGGCACACTGAGCAATGGGTCCATGTCAAACTTCCCTCAAGGTCATAATTTGAATAAATAAAAAGAAGGGAAGTGCTCAACCTGGGAATGATTTGCACAACATGTGCCTGTCACAGAGAAGAACTTTCCTGTAGTATATAAGTGTGATACTGACTAAACAGTTCAATCCAGGCCCAAAATACCAGGCAATACCCCTCTGAACAAGAGAAATGGCAAAACACCAGAGATACATTTCGGCCTAGTGTGGCCTTGTTAGTGAGGTGTAGCCATATCACTCATGCACACTGAGCAATGGGTCCACACATGGCTTCCCACATCATACCTGGGCAGACTTCCCTCAGGGCCATAAGTTACATAAATAAAAAGAGAGAAGCACTCAACCTGGGAACGAACAAAAGCATAATAGCTTGTTCTATTGCTAGTTAACAACCAAGGAGCAGCCTCTTTTTGCTCACCATGTACAGTCACATGCCAGTTATATATATATAGTTAAAAATGTTGACAGCAAGTACATGGCTAACAATCCCATTTCTGCTATTTTCCCACTACAGAGTAACCTACCATTCCATTTTTTTACCACCTGACTTCCTGTACTCTTCTGATGTAAGGCTTCAGAGAACTAATACTTCTGACAAGAAGGTCTTAATAGATTATTTAAACAATGCTGAGCAGCAGAGAAGACAGCACATGGCACACACTTTAACCAACATGTATTGTAAAATCGAGCACCATTATAGTCTGGGGTTTCTATACTATGTTTTTGTATTATTTAATAAAGCTGTAACATAACCTCCAGAACTAACTTAACAATATATGCTATGAAAATCTAATTCTGGTAAAAGGACTAGAGTGATCAAATTATGTAAAACATTATGCTAGTAAGCATTAAAGGAACATTTAGTTGAAATAATCTTTATTGTCAAAAAGGAAGACAAGAGACATATCTAATACATCATGCCCCTAGTTCAGATAAACATATTTATATTCATTGTTACAGTCTCAGGACCTCTTATCATGTTCGATAAAGTTTTATAATTCCATATATCTGTCTCAAACAACATGAAAAAGAGTTGGAGGATGAAACAACTTCTCTCAGCAATTAGTATATCCATCCGGCTTTCCCAATGTATCTCTATCATTACTGAAATCTCTGAAAGTCCATAGAATCCTAGGAAAAGCTCCCACCTACTGAAGTTGCCTTCAGGCATAGGAAATATATGAGGTCCTGTTTATTTTCCTGAAGTAGGAACGAAATTATCTATAGTCTTCCTTCCCCTCCCTTTTCTAATGTGTTTTCCTTTTATTTTAATAATTATAAACATTAAACATAAACTTTTGAAACTGTAAAACAATAAACTCATAACTGTATAACCTTTCCCATGAACATTCAAAGGGACACTAAAGTCAAAAATAAACTTTCATGATTTCGATAGAACAAACAGTTTTAAGAGACTTTCCAATTTACTTTTAATTTACTTAATTTTGCTCAGACATTTTCTATACAAATTTTCCTACTGAGCGTGTGCACAAATTTACTGGGTATATGTATTCTAGTCTGTGATTGGCTGATAGCTATCACATGATATAGGGAGCAGACAAATAGGGAAAAATACATATGTCAAAAAAATCTACTTCTTATTTGAGTGTTATTGCATTGTCATTTTATTATGCACTTGTTGATTATGCTATTCTACTGTATTTAATTTTCCTTTAAGTAACTTTCTATATGTGTATCAGGAATTTATTCCTGCATTGCATGAGTTGTGCACAAAAAAAAATATTTATAAAATTATTTAAATTGGTCATTTTAATAATTTTGTTTTTTCAGTCCAGTGACATTTCCATTGAAACCCCTTTTTATTATTGTTTACATTACCTTATCTTCTTTGTTGTGTCAAATTTAAGAGAGGTAAAAATAAACATACTGTATATATCAAACAATCACTGTGCACCAAGCAGGATTTCTTTTTTAATGTAATATACTTTCTGCAGACAGTAGTGAAACTATAATTTTCAGATAAAAAAATACAGAATAAACAGGCAAAATCTTTTATAGTGAATTGCACATTGTGTTTACTGCCCCTTTAATCTAAAAAAAAATCAAATACTATAAAAAATTGTAAGATTTTTTTTTTTTTTTTTACAATCATTTCCTCCCAATATTTTTATAAAGAAATAGGATGTTGCAATGCCAGGAAAATGACTGTAGTAATAGTTCAGGACAGTTTTCAACATTATGACAAGAATTTATATTTTCTATAAAGATATTAAAATGTTTCCGAGGAAAAAAAATAAAAAATGTGATGCCAGATGACGGGAATACCAAAGTTCTGTTATTACCAGATGTTACAATAATTGTGCTAACTTGGAAATTTTCATTCATGTTATTTTTTTTAATTTTCAATTCTATAGTCTTAGGTGGAAATAATGTTCAGAATTTAAGACATTTAATTCCAGCAATCAGTTCCAAAACTAAGATACAAAAATGTAATTACCGTATTGTAAATGTGACTATTGGAGAGGCCTGGAGAATCGAAATTGAGAACTATGATCTGATCTGATATGCAACAGTGTGATAAAAAAGATGTAAAGATAGATGCTGCTTAAATATATATGGAACCATTTAGATCTTACACATTCAAAACAGCCACTTAACAAAAGCTAAAGTTAAAACTGTTTAAAGTTAAAGGAACATAAAAACCCCAAAATATTTTAGAATTCATATAGAGCATAACATAAAAAAATTATATTATCAAATGCACTTTATTCTCTTGGAATTCTTTTGTTGATGTAGCATCAATGCATTACTGGGAGCTAGCTGAACAAATGTGGTGAGCCAATGACAAGAGGCATATATGTGCAGCCACCAATCAGCAGCTTGCTCCCAGTTGTGCATTGCTCCTGAGCAAACCCAGGTTTCAACAAAGGACACCAAGTGAACAAAGAAAATTAGGTAATAGAAAGTTAGAAAGTTGATTAAAATTGCATACTCTATCTGAATCATAAAGGTTTAGTTTTTACTTTAATGTCCCTTTAAATTGAAACTTGAAGGAACTGCATGCAGCATTCTGTATTTATGCAAAATGGTTTATATGAACCAGTTCCAGAGCTGTATAAATGAGACATGGAGGTTCCTCTCCTATCAAATGTACCTTATTATTTTGTAATCATTTGTTGATACATAGCTCTTTCCTATGAGGGTATACCTAGGTAGGTTTAGGAAAGTACATATGTCTTAAGCCCTATATGGTAGCAATGTTTGTTATAATGTTATGTAGATATTGCTCAAGAAATGTGTTCACTCCTGAGTCTACCTCAGTATGCTGTCATGAAAAAAAGTAATATTTAAACAAAAGATACCACAAGAAAAAAATAAGACACATGGTTGTAAAGGCTTCTCTGGGATTCCCTTTGTTCAGAAACAGTAGACATGCATAGCTTTGCCATTGAATTTTGGCAATTAGAAGTTTATAAATTAGAAATTTCCCTCCTCTTGATTTCTACCTGATCCCTTCTAAGGAGCTCTCTTCCCTCCCCACCTCATCACTACCATCGTAGGTACTAGCGGACAGTCTGCCAGTATGCAGTTTAGGGATTTAAAAAAAAAATTGCTTTAATTCCTGTAGTTAAGGAAACCCTCCTCACACACCCACCTCCCTGATCCCTCAAACAGCTCTCTGACTTTCCGCACTCACACTACTCACCATCATCTTTTATACTGGCTGCCTTTACGTATTTTTTTTTTTTTTTCTATTTATTCATTTTATTTTCTGTAGTGTAGTGGACCCCCTCTCCCCTACAAGATTGCTTCTTTTTTTTGCAATGTAAGGTCCCCAACCCCCATCAAGCCCATCTTTTCATTATAGTAGGGCTCCACCCCTCGCTCTCCCTTCAAAATGATTTACATTTTTTTTTCTATTTATTAATTTTATTTTCTGTAGTGTAGGGAACCCAGCCCCTCCCAGTATATCTTCTCTGTAACACATTACAACTTATTCTTTTTTAAATTTGATGTCCCTTTAAACATGCAAAGTTAGAGCATAGAAATTATGAATTAATTTTTATGCTAAAATATAAGTTGGGCCCCACCATGAAGAGGAGGACCACAGTTGGCGATCACGTAGGAGCCGGATTCAAGTTTGTTGAGTACCATCTTAGGAGTTTAGCAGTAGGCTTTTTTTGCGTGGGTGTTTTTTTTTTTGCAGAATAGGGTTTTTTTCCTGGCCAAAGGCCCCTTTCAGGGCAACCTTTTTTATTATAGTTTATTTTTAGAATAGTTTTTTTCAATGTGCAGCAAAAGAGCTTTAGGATAATGCCCTACAAATGCCATTATAATGGCAATTTTAGAGTAGTTTTTTAGATAGGCTTTGGAGTTTAGCGGTTTTTTTGGGTGGGTGTATTTTTGTGGAATAGGGTTTTTTTGCCCAACCAAATGCCCTTTTCAGGGCAACCTTTCTTTTAAAATAGGTTTTGTTTCAGAATAGTTTTTTTTTTATTGGGCAGCAAACGAGCTTAAGGACACTGCCCTACCAAATGTCCTTTTTTAGAGTATGTTTTTTATAGGCTTTTTTTGGGGGGTGGGGTTACTTTTATTGTAGAAAGGGGTTTATTTTTTTGAGAAAAAGAGCTGACTCACTTTAAAGCAATGCCCTAGAAAGAGCTCTTATTATGGCTATTCTATAGCAACTTTTAATGTTAGTCTAGGGTTTTTTATTTTGAGGTAGTTTTTTTTAAGGGGGGCTTTAGTTTTAGAATAGGCATAACTGTTTTTGTTATTTTTTGTTATTTTTTTTATTTTCTGTGATGTTAGGTTTTCTTATTTCGGTAATGGCAGTTTTTTTCGTTAATAGTAGGTTTTTATGTAACGTATGATTTTTTTGAATGTATTGGTAATTTTTTTGTAAATTAGGGGCTGTTAGGTAAGGGCGGTTGGGGTTCAGCTGTTAAAAATTTGGGGGTGGTTTGCAATGTGAGGGTGGGGCAATTAAGAGGTTAATAGTGCCACAGAGCAGTGTGTGATTTGGGGGTGTGGCAGTTTAGAGGTTAATAGTGTAGCGGGTCAGTTTGCGATGTGGGGGTGTGGCAGTTTAGGGGTTATTTTTTACACTCCTATGGAATACATAATGAAAACATATTGAAAAGGGCTTGTAAGAAAGTGGATAGTCTAATTTTGGATTTTAATGTTACAGTTAATCTGATATAATAACTATATAAAAGGGAGTAAAACCCTAAACTATAACAGTAATGTGAGTTGATTTTACTGAACAGGCGAGTAAGTGGCTTTGGTTTTGTAATTTATTAATACAATTACAACAATGGCATGTAAAGGGTTAGCAGCATGCAGTGGCAACATATAATGGCTGAGTCACCCTCTTCAGGTGCTTTATAGGGTATAAGTAATTAATTAAATGCATAGGATTCCATATATAAATGTGTTTGTGGCCACCTGCATTCATCTTTGCATGATTGGCGCCTTGATCTTATGCAACCAATCATGTGAGAACAGGGGGTATCAATCATCCATATAATATATATATATTAATAGTAAAGTAAAGTTCACTGTTGCTGTCCATATATTCACTCAAATACTGGTATTGTAAAACAAAGTTCAAATTCCAGAGGATAAATGTCCTTAAGCGAACAAGCAAAATGATATAAAGCAATAAATGGGTGAAATAAATGTTATTAGTTTTATTAGAATTTTATCCTGCAGATGCCCCCTATACACGACTCACAATAACCTCCAGTGTGGATGCAGTTCACTTCAGGGCTCGTGAGAATGCCAGAAAAAAGTCACAAGTCACAGCCACTACCAGTGTAGGTGTAACAAACAATTGCCGTTAGCATTCAAACCACACAGACGGAGGATGAGATACAAGGGAAACCATGTTCCTAAAAGGCACTAACGCCTCAACTCACCACCTCAAAGGTGCATCGATCATCCCTTCTTCTTGTGGCTCCTCATTAAAGTCCTGTATAGGCAGAGGCAATTTCATGGAGCCCACTTGGCGAACACTGCAGCGTCTCTGTGAAGCGTCCCACTATGCGGAAGGGGGTGTGTTCTGGCCGTCTCTCAACACGTGGTATCCGTGGACCAATCCGGAATGGGTGCTAGCACTAGCATGGAAATCCTCTAGGAAACTTTGGAGCTGACGTCCTGAAACCGCTGCTGCAGCCCAGAGAGATAAGCAGCAAAGAAGAGATATTGCAGACAGCGGTTTGTAGTAGTAAAAACACAGTCTTTATTAGAACAAGGTTAAAACACTCCAGAGGTCAGCACAGGTACATCACAATGAATAGTCCGCTAACACGTTTCGGCCTCAGGCCGTAATCATAGCTATGATTACGGCCTGAGGCCGAAACATGTTAGCGGACTAAAAATATATAAAATACCAATAAATAAAATAAACTAATGCTGTCTAATTAATAATAAGATAATATACAGGGAAATAATAAACAGGGAAATAAATAAAGTCTAAAAACTATGGATATAAAAGTAATAAATAGACTGAAAATAAACTACTTTAAAGTTATCCCAATAACGGTTAATTTAATTAAACACAATATATATAAATACACATAATACAATAAACCACCGGTAGTATAAAAAACAAAAAACAAAAGTAGCAGCAATGAGCCAATGATATAAATACAAAGAATATATATATTGTCAAGTGAGCAGTAGTTCGTGTGTAAATGATAGTCCCAATCAATTTCCTGTTGATGCGATAAAATAGGCTAATAACATATATCCGAGGTGAAAAGGCAATAGAGGCAGTATAGATCGTATATTGAAAGCAATCAATCCAATAAATTACAATGTCGGTAGTATCAATGGAGTTCGAGTCTTTACCTTTTAATTTTGCCGACCAACCATCCGGATGGACTTACTCTCTAAGGCCCGGTCCCAATGCGGGAGTTTCTAACAGAGCGCTCTGTGTTGTTTGAAACTCCCGCATTGGGACCGTCGGAGGGGAAACCCCTTAGCTGATTGGGTGTTTGTTGTCCATGTGACGATCTCCATTACGTCACACGCAGAAGGAGGAAAATTCTCGTTCCCGGTCGGGGCTTAGAGAGTAAGTCCGTCCGGATGGTTGGTCGGCAAAATTAAAAGGTAAAGACTGGAACTCCAGTGATACTACCGACATTGTAATTTATTGGATTGATTGCTTTCAATATACGATCTATACTGCCTCTATTGCCTGTTCACCTCGGATATATGTTTTTAGCCTATTTTATCGCATCAACAGGAAATTGATTGGGACTATCATTTACACACGAACTACTGCTCACTTGACAATATATATATTCTTTGTATTTATATCATTGGCTCATTGCTGCTACTTTTGTTTTTTGTTTTTTATACTACCGGTGGTTTATTGTATTATGTGTATTTATATATACGCAGGTATTTATATATATGCAGGGTTTTTTTCAGCTCAAACTGCCCCATTGTTTTCTATGGGGGAATCGTGCACGAGCACGTTTTTTAAGCTGGCCGTGTCCGTAAGCACCGCTGGTATCGAGAGTTGAAGTTGCGGTAAATATGCTATACGCTCCTTTTTTGGAGCCTAACGCAGCCATTCTGTGAACTCTAAATACCAGCGGTATTTAAAAGGTGCGGCCAGAAAAAAGCCAGCGTAGCTAACGCACCCCTTTGGCCGGAGAACTCTAAATCTAGGCGATAGTTTTTAGACTTTATTTATTTCCCTGTTTATTATTTCCCTGTATATTATCTTATTATTAATTAGACAGCATTAGTTTATTTTATTTATTGGTATTTTATATATTTTTAATATTATTATTATATATCAATTTTGCACATTAACAGTGCACTTTTATAATTATTGTACCCTTTAATATACCTAGCTTTATAGCGCCACATCTATTTCTCTTATCTAGTAGTTACTAGATCTTGTAACAATTTTAAGCTGAGAATATAGTAAAGGAGAATGTGTTTAGAATGGTTATTTATTATTTAATTATTCGATTTGATTTACTTTTATTATATGTATTCTATTCATGTGCTGTTGTCAATGTGAGCTATAGAGTCTTTATGTTCGTTGCTATGACACATGTAACTGATTTACACACCCCCTTTTAGGTGCTGGTTTTTGTATATGATTAGTTTGTCGGCATATATGTCTAGTGTTTTAAACATTTTGTATTAAGCCTGATGAAACAGTCACCGGTTGACTGAGAAACGCGTTGCTGTTTTTTTTCTGTTTTAATAAAGTAAGTTGTTACAGTTACTCCTCGCCTTTATACCTTTTGTTCTGCCATACACATGATATTTGGTGTTCCTTTTGCTGGGATATCTGTATCGCTGGAGTTTGAGCCACACCGGAGGTCAGTCTGCTGAGCGATTGTTAGATTCCAGCCTGCTCTTTTGCACCAATTTTTTCTCATACAATTTTTTCTCATACACCATCTTACAAGAGTATATACAGTGCTAGGCCATGTGGCATGTCTGTTCCTTTATGTCCTCTACAGATTGCTGATTTTGGATCTCGGCCTTGGATCCTACCACAGATAGCTGCCTGGACCTGGACATACTGCCTCTTATTGGGTTATATTTCTATACCCTCCCTCTCCCTTTGATATACAGGACTTGAACATTTCTATGATAATCAGTGACCTGACAACTGTCATTGTATTCTGATTTTATACTTTGATTATATTGTATCATAGTATATTATACTGCTACCATTTTATGTTAACCTTTTTTGCCCAAGGGCGCCCCCTATATATTTTATTTATCTATCTTTCTATCTATGTATCTATCTACCTATCTATCAACTATCATACATCTATCTATCTTTCTATTTATCTATCATATATTTATCTATCTATTTATCTATCTCGCATCTATCTATCTATCTATCTATCTATCTATCTATCTATCTATCTATCTATCTATTTAACTATCTAGCTTCCTATCTATCATCTATGATATATATTCTATATATCTATCTTTCTCTCAAGCAATCAATCATCTATCTATTTACCTATGTATCATCTATCTATTATATATCTATCATCTATCTATCTATTCATCTATCTATCTATCTATCTATCTATCTATCTATCTATCTATCTATCTATCATCTATCTACATATCTATTTATCTATTTTCTATCTATCTATCTATCTATCATCTATCTATCTATCTATCTATCTATCTATCTATCTATCTATCTATCTATCTATCTATCTATCTACCTATCATCTATCTATCTATCATCTATCTATCAGCTATCTTTCTATCTATCTATCTATCTATCTATCTATCTATCTATCTATCTATCTATCTATCATCTATCTATCATCTATCTACATATCTATGTATCTATTTTCTATCTATCTGTCTATCTATCATTTATTTATCTATCTATCTATCTATCTATCTTTAATTTATCTGCATTTATAAAGTGGATGCAAATAAGCATGAGCCGTCATTTTAAAATAATTGTTTAAAATGAGTGCCAGCCAGTTCTGTCCTTGAATTTATCAATAATGGTGTGGCGGTAATTATCCGCAGCAAGTTACTGCATTTTCCCATTTCATGGAATAAGAAACAGCTGGTAGTCAGCACATGGCAACCCCCAAATACACCAAACAACTCTAAATCAGCAACTGTGTAATTTCTTCTCACACACTGTAAAGTATTTTAACTCTAAATGTTATGTAGCCATTCATTTTTTATAAAGGTTCTGCAAAACAAAACAGCAAGGTTGCATTGTATGTGTTTTGGAGCAAAAGATCTATAAAAGTATAATAAAGTTAGAACATAACTAGTTGTTTGGTGAAGGGAGGAATCTTTCATTAAACAACAAATGTAAAAAAAAATGTTTTTCCAGTATTATTCAATGGTATTATGTTGACAAAGGAAATGTTAAATGACTGCCCTAGGCCATAAGATTTTAATTATTTAAATTTTAACCCTAAAGCTAAATTTTCTCAAAAAGACATGAAACCCAACATTTTCTTTAAGAATACAATTTTAATCAAGTTTCTATTTTACTTCTATTATCAAATTTGCATAATTCTTTGCTGAAGGATCAGCATTGCACTACTGGGAGCTAGCTGAACAAGTTGGATGAGCCAATGACAAGATGCATATATGTGTAGCCAACAATCAACAGCTAGCTCCCAGAAATCATGACTGCACCTGAGCCTACCTAGGTATGGTTTTCAATAAAGGATAACAATAAATTACATAATTATATAAATTAGAAAATAAAATGTGTGTGGGTATTTGTAATCATATGGCACTGATCTTGCTAATGAATTTCATTAATACAATAGCTAAACTTCCACTAAATGAAGAAAAAATCCAGTATGAGCACCATTTTGGGGCGCGATCTGATATACGGCGTAGTTTGCGGCACAAAACAGCCAATAGAATGCGAGCTCAATCTGATTGGCTGATTGGTTCAGCCAATCGGATTGAACTTGAATCTGATTGGCTGATTCAATCAGCCAATCAGATTTTTCTACCTTAATTCCGATTGGCTGATAGAATCCTATTAGCCAATCGGAATTCGACGGACGCCATCTTGGATGACGTCATTTAAAGGTACCTCATTCGTCGTTCAGTCGTCAGCCGGGATGGATGCTCCGCGTCTGTGGAGCGAAGAAAGAAGATTGAAGATGCCGCTTGATGGAAGATGCTGCCGGATGGAAGAAGACTTTGCTGCCGCTTGGATAAAAACATCGCCGGGATGAAGACTTCTTCTTTGCCGCTTGGATAGACATCACCCGGATCGGATGAGGAGTTTGGCCCGGCGTGGTGAAGATAAGGTAGGGAGATCTTCAGGGGGGTAGTGTTAGGTTTATTTAAGGGGGGTTTGGGTTAGATTAGGGGTATGTGGTTGGTGGGTTGTAATGTTGGGGGGTGGTATTGTGTTTTTTTTTTCAGGCAAAAGAGCAGTTTTCTTTGGGGCATGCCCGCAAAAAGCCCTTTTAAGGGCTGGTAAGGTAAAAGAGCTTTGAACTTTTTTTAATTTAGAATAGGGTAGGGAATTTTTTTTATTTTGGGGGGCTTTATTATTTTATTAGGGGGGCTTAGAATAGGTGTAATTAGCTTAAAAATCTTGTAATCTTTTTTTTATTTTTTGTAATTTAGTGTTTGTTTTTTTTGTAATTTAGTTTATTTTATTTTATTGTATTTTTAGATAGATATTTGTAGTTTATTTAATTTATTGATAGTGTAGGTGTATTTGTAACTTAGGTTAGGATTTATTTTACAGGTAATTGGGTAATTATTTTAACTAGGTAGCTATTAAATAGTTATTAACTATTTAATAGCTATTATACCTAGTTAAAATAATTAACAATTTACCTGTAAAATAAATATAAACCCTAACATAGATACAATGTAATTATTAATTATATTGTAGCTATCTTAGGGTTTATTTTATAGGTAAGTATTTAGATTTAAATAGGAATATTTCAGTTTATAATATGAATTAGATTTATTTAATAAGAATTTAGTTAGGGGTGTTAGGGTTAGATAGAGTTAATATAGTTAATATAAATACTATAGTAACTATATTAACTATATTAACCCTAATATAATTAGGGTTAATATATATAATGTAATAACTATATTAACTATAATATACTTAGGGTTAATATAGATAATATAGCTGGCGGCAGGGTAGGTAGATTAAATTAGGGGTTATTTTAATATAGATGGCGGCGGTGTAAGGGGCTTACATTAGGGGTTAATACTATTAATATAGGTGGCGGCCGTGTAGGGAGGGCAGGTTATAGGGCAAAAGAGCTGTTTACTTTGGGGCAAAGCCCCGCAAAAGGCCCTTTTAAGGGCTGGTAATAGAGATAATTATTTTAGGGGGATTAGGGGTTAATAATATTAATATAGCTGGCAGCGGTATAGGGGGATTAGATTATGGGGTTAATAATTTTTATATAGGTGGCGGCGGTGTAAGGGGTCAGATTAGGGGATAGATCAGGTAGATGGCGACGGTTTTAAGGGTTCACATTAGGGGATAGATCAGTTAGATGGTGGCGGTTTTAGGGGCTCACAGTAGGGGGTTAGTTTATGTAGATGGCGGCGGTTTAGGGGTTAAATACTTTATTAGGGATTGCGGCGGGGGATCGCGGTTGACAGGGAGATAGACATTGCGCATGCGTTAGGTGTTAGGTTTTATTTAGCAGATCGCGGTTGACAGGTAGATAGACATTGCGCATGCGTTAGGTGTTAGGTTTATTTAGCAGCTAGTTTAGGGAGTTACGGGGCTCCAATAGTCAGCGTAAGGCTTCTTACGGCTGCTTTTTGTGGCGAGGTGAAAATGGAGTAAGATTTCTCCATTTTCGCCACGTAAGTCCTTACGCTGTATATTGGATACCAAACTGCGCTGGTTTGGTATACCTGCCTATGGCCCAAAAAACTACGGGTGACGGCAGAAATATACGCGCGTAACTTCTAGGTTACGCCGTATATGTGATACCAAACCAGCCCAAATATTGGCGTCGCCAGCTTTTGCGGCCGACAATTTTTATCGGATCGAGCCCCAGGTGTGCACATATTCCCTTTAATGCTTGAGTAATGTACGTGTATGTGATAATGCAGCACTATTTACTTAGAAAAAAAAATTAAATGAAGACACAGCAATGCCAAATCTGTTCAAGCACAGAAAAAAATAAAATAAAAGTAGAATGAAACTGAAAACCTGTATTTGTCAAATAAATGTATCTTTCAGATACAAGATCATTTTGAAGACTATTTTCAACTAAGTCTCCCAATGGAAAACTTGCAAAATAATCTTTCTTTACGCTAATAGACTTTTCATAATTTATTGAGCAAATTAGGACATCTATTTGTTTTTTATGTGCGCTGATATTTCCATAGCATGTTTGGCTGCTTAAAATGATTACAAAAAAAGTGTATTTAGCTTCCTGAAGAATTATAGCTTACAGATGAGAAAGGCTCATTGGGTCACACAGCAAGAGTCCACCTTTTGGTTAGTTTCTGTAGCGTCTCATTCAGCAAACATAACATTCTTGCTCAGAAGAATTTACCATAATGCTAGCAGCATTCCAGATAGATTTATGGTCATTCATAAATCTATTGCTCATTACTTTTATGGATTATGCTATAAATCTGAATATTTGTTTTATTTATATAGAGGGATAGCTTTGAAAGTTTTTTTATAACAGATATATCCTTTTACTTTTTAGATGCATAGTATTTGAATTTAATATATATATATATATATATATATATATATATATATATATATATATATATATATATATATATATATATATATATATATATATATATATACAGTATATATATACATAAATATATAAAAATACATTTAAACTATGTTACATAAGTATTTTCTCAGTTTGAATATAAGAAAATGCAGGATCATATAAATTTACATTAGCTCATTAATATTAAAAGGAGTAAGAGAGAAATGTATTAGGGCTGGGTATAATTATACATATCTGTTCCATAGATTTGTCCCCGTGTATGCATACCCAAATGCACATGCGCTTACACACACAAATATGCCAACACAAACATAGGCACAGATAAATGTTGAATGGCAAAGTAAGGATGAAGTACTTAAAGGGACATGGAACCCAAAATGTTTCTTTTATGATTCAGATAGAGAATACAATTTTAAACAATCTTCCATTTAACTTCTATTATCTAATTTGCTTTGTTCTTTAGATATCCTTTGTTGAAGAAATAGCAATGCACATGTGTGAGCCAATCACAGGAGACATCTATGTGCAGCCACCAATCAGCAGCTACTGAGTCTATTTAGATATGCTTTTCAACAAGGAATATCAAGAGAAAATTAAACAAATTAGATAATAGAAGTAAATTGGAAAGTTATTTAAAATTGCATACTCTTTCTTAATCATGAAAGAAAAATATTGTGTTTCATGTCCCTTTAACTGAAATCAAAATGTATTATGCATTTCTACAAACACTGCATTAACTGTAAACAGTCTACACCCCTTACTAAAGACCTATTCGCTTAACTAGAGTAGATTCCATTTTTTTACTAAGAGAAGAAATAAACTAAGATCAATCGGCTAGATTACGAGTTGTGCGTTAGGCTGAAAAAGCAGCGTTAACAGGTCCTAACGATGCTTTTTCACTACCGCTGCTATTACGAGTCTTGCAGGTTTAGGGGCAATACACACTTCTTTGGCCTTACCGCAAAATATCTTACGTAAACTTCGTAAAGTCTTTTTTCTATGGGACTTCCATAGCGCTGGTATTACAAGTCTGTCCTGGGAGGCCAAAAAGTAAGCGGTACACCCGCTACCTCCAAGATCCCTAACGCATTTAAAAGTCAGTAGTTAAGAGTTTTATGGTACAACGCCGTAACATAAAACTCATAACTAAAGTTCTAAAAAGTACACTAACACCCATAAACTACCAATTAACCCCTAAACCGAGGCCCTCCCTATCGCAAACACCAAAAGAAAATATTTAACCCCTAATCTGCTGCTCCGGACATCGCCGCAACTATAATAAACATATTAACCTCTAAACCGCCGCACTCCCGCCTCGCAAACATTAGTTAAATTTTATTAACCCCTAATCTGACATCCCTAACATCGCCGCCAATCAGCCAATAGAATGCAAGCTCAATCCTATTGGCTGATTGCATCAGCCAATAGGATTTTTTCTACCTTAATTCCAATTGGCTGATAGAATTCTATCAGCCAATCGGAATCTAAGGGACGCCATCTTGGATGACGTCACTTAAAGGAACCGTCATTCTGCCGGATGTAGGACCTCTTCTGCCCCGATCGGCTGAAGACTTCTGCCCGGCTGGAGGACCACTTGTGCCCGCATCGTATGAAGAGTTCGGCCCAGTTGGGTGAAGATGGCTCAAGGTAGGGTGATCTTCAATGGGGTTGTAATGTTGGGGGGGTATTGTATTGCTTTTTTTGCAGGTAAAAGAGCTGATTACTATGGGGCAATGGCCCACAAAAAAGCCCTTTTAGGGGCTGGTAAAAGAGCTGGTTACTTTGGGGCAATGCCCCGCAAAAGGCCCTTTTAAGGGCTATTTGTAATTTAGTTTAGGGTAGGGAAATTTTATTATTTTTGGGGGCTTTTTAATTTTATTAGGGGGCTTAGATTAGGTGTAATTAGATTAAATTTCTTGTAATATTTTTTTATTTTTTGTAATTTAGTGTTTTTTTGTATTATAGTTTAGTTTATTTAATTGTATTTTATATTAGATAATTGTAGTTAATTTATTTAATTAATTTATTGATAGTGTAGTGTTAGGTGTATTTGTAACTTAGGTTAAGATTTATTTTACAGGTAATTTTGTAATTATTTTAACTAGGTAGCTATTAAATAGTTATTAACTATTTAATAGCTATTGTACCTAGTTAAAATAAATACAAAGTTACCTGTAAAATAAATATAAATCCTAAAATAGCTACAATGCAACTATTAATTATATTGTAGCTATCTTAGGGTTTATTTTATAGGTAAGTATTTAGTTTTTAATAGGAATTATTTAGTTAATGATATTAATATTATTTAGATTTATTTAAAGAATAATTAAGTTAGGGGGTATTAGGGTTAGACTTAGGTTTAGGGGTTAATGTATTTAATGTAGGTGGCGGCAGTGTAGGGGGGTCAGATTAGGGGGTAATACATTTAATGTAGGTGGCGGCGGTGTAAGGGGGTCAGATTAGGGGGTAATACATTTAATGTAGGTGGCGGCGGGGTCGGGAGCGGCGGTTTAGGGGTTAAACACTTTATTTAGTGGCAGCAGGGTCCGGGAGTGGGAGTTTAGGGGTTAATACACTTGATTAGGTATATCGGTGGGGGATTGCGGTTGACAGGCAGATAGACTGTTTCCTGCAGTGCCGGATATTCTTTCCTGCTGATGTGAGCTGCTTGCTCCCCCATGGTTTTAACCTGTATTCACCACCAATAAAGATTCTCTTTTTATCTTAAACTAAAGACTTTAATTTCCTGTGAGCAGGAGTTGCTGTGGAATAATTTGTGTATACTGGAACCTTGTTTGCGTTCTAACGGGGCAGCTGCACCCTCCAGCTGCACCCTCTACCAGGAACAGGCTCCCTTTGACGTGTGCACGCTGAAGAAACGCTGCCGGATACACACGTGGTGCAGGTGAGCACCGTAGATCTATTGCTTCTTAGATAGACATTGCGCATGAGTTAGGTGTTAGGGTTTTTTTTTGCAGGCATTTTAGGGAGTTACGGTGCTCCAATACTCAGCGCAAAGCCTGCTATGGGTGCATTTTGTGGTGAGGTGAAAATGGAGTAAGATTTCTCCATTTTCACCACGTAAGGCCATGCGCTGTATATTGGATACCAAATTGCACGTGTTTTCTATGTCAGTCTATGAGCAAAAAAACTACGGCCAAAGGGTGAAATATACGAGCGTAACTTTTATGTTACAAAGAATATAGGATACCAAACTAGCGCAAAATCTGGCATTGCCGGCTTTTGCGGGTGACGCTGCATATCGGATGGGGCCCCTGGTTTCTAACTGTACACATGTGTGAGCCAATGACAATCAGTATGTATATGCAGCCACCAATCAGCAGCTAGAACCTAGGTTTTTTGCTGCTTCTGAGCTTACCTAGATAAACTTTTCAGCAAAGGATAACAAGAGAAGAAAGCAAATGAAATAGGAGAATTATATTTAAAGTTGTTTAAAATCACAAACTCTTTCTGAATCATGAAAGAAAAAATGTTGTTTCATTTCCCTTTAAGTCCAACATAAATATACAGTTTTCAATTTATTTCTCTAATGAAATCTTATTTTTACTTAAACTTGGCCACTTTCTTTAAGAACATACAGAGGTAGGCTCTTGAGCACTATAAGTGACCAGAAAGGTGAAACAAGCAAACTATAGAGGGAGCTTTAGAGCATAGCCGCTCCACTCTATGGGCAAGATTACAAGTTGCATGGCATATCTGTTTTTCGCAGATGTGAAAACACAGCGCGCATTATGAATTTTTCCCCATTGGGGTTGCGCAGATATTACAAGTTGCAAAACAACTTATTTTTCATACGTTAGCCCACGTAATCAAAACAGCCAAATCATGCGCATGTTCACGTATTACCCCATAGAAGTCAATGGAGAAGACAACCCCCCCCCCCCCGAAAAACCTTAATCTGTTGTGCAAAGCCCATTACATATTCTCTTTGAAAAGTGTACATAATAAAGGCAAATATTTCATATTGCAAAAATGTTTTCGTAAAGAAATATGTTCTATTTATTTCTAAATAAATATTTCTCTATATATGTGATGATTTTTGACAGATATATATATATTTATAGAGAGATATGTATATGATTATATATATGTCTATATACCTGAGATCTATATGTGATTATCTCTTTGAAAATCCCTGAGATATTGTTTAATGTGCATAAGATTGTAATGTGAAATATTTTCATTAGCTCCATAGTTCAACATATCTCTATAAATATAAATCCATGTTTCTCTATGTATGTGTATGTACGTCAATGTAAAATCCCTGTGTCGGCTTCTGTTTTTCTAACACCCGGGATCTCCTATCTTTGAGCCCTTATAACTTTTGTGTGCAATATATTTTTAAAATAATATTTATTAGACAGTGTTAATATGAGTGTAAGTGTACTTTGTAATGTATTTTTGAAGTGTTTTGTGAAACCTTTATGTTGCGGAAAACGGCTAACTACAGGGTGATTGCGCGCGCAAATTGCAATTTCGAAAGATTAATATAAATGGAAACTGATTGTGAAAAGACCATATCGCGTGAGGAAAACCCATACCACATTACTTGTAATTCTTGCAATATATATAGTAAACTAAGTTAGTGAACATAGTTCTAAAATCTGGACCTAGGCTAATCCTCATGGCCTCTCAAGATAAACCGTAATCTCTCCACACGGTTAGAAAAGGGTTAAAAACTAAAAAATGGTTTGAGTGGCGCTCATACAAGCTGAGGATACAGGAATATCAAATGTAATAGAATATAGTCATCCAAAAGTTATAGCAAAAATAAAAAGGGTTTATTATCCTTAATTATAAAAACTGCGCAGTATAAATACAATGACACAAATATTTTCATAAAAAGATGATAGAAAAGTTGTGGCCACAACTATATTAATTTCATATTCTAAACAGCATTAAAAATAGTATAAAAAAACAAAATCCAGATATAACTGGAAGAGGGAACTTGATCTATATCTCAAGAAGGTGTACACAATATTCTAAAAAATCACATAAGTTCGATCTATTGCCAGTAGTATCTAATAGATATATGTGCAATCAAAAACAGTGATAGAATAGTTAATAACTGGTGATATGCTAGTTACTCAAAATTGAACAAATATCTGATAAACATATATTATATAATAACACCAAGTGATATGAAACAAAGTCTCCAAAGTTGCTTTTAAATTCTTGGTTAGGTCCAAGAAAGTATCAAAACAGGTGATACTTAAGTGAGTAAAATGACATCAAGAGAATGATACTATGGGGCATATGTATCAAGCTCTGAAAGGAGCTTGAAGCCCAGTGTTTCTGGCGAGCCTGCAGGCAATGCCAGAAACAGCAGTTATGAGGCAGCGGTCACAAAGACCGCTGCTCCGTAACCTGTCCGCCTGCTCTGAGCAGGCAGACAGACATCGCCGGAAATCAACCCGATCTAGTATGATCGGGTTGATTGACACCCCCCTGCTGGTGGCCTATTGGCCGCGAGTCTGCAGGGGGTGGCGTTGCACCAGCAGCTCTTGTGAGCTGCTGGTGCAATGCTGAATACGGCAAGACCTTGATAACTAGAGGCCTATGTATCCAAAAATGTAAATTTCTTTATAGTGATGTCCCCAATATGTCCAAATAAAGCTGGTTAGGGTGAATGTGTGATTTAAAATATAGAGCTTAAAAAATACAGCTTTATATCCTTTTTTGCCCTTATAGGAAAAATATCTTTGTGAAGATACAAGTGGTCTTTTAGATCAGTGAGAACAACGTGTGATATGAAATTGTCAGGTCGAAGATAATTAAAGGTGTGCTGCTTGACCAGTCAAGTGTCGGGTCTCTGTTTTCAGACTGAAATTCAAGATAGCACGTGAACTTTAAGCGGACCTTAAAGGGAACTGAAATTCAAGAAATACTCGAATGGGGACTTTATCTAACTCTGTCTTCTCATTGGATAAAAATGCTAAGTAATTCACTGATTGGTCACTTTTATTCTTATTGTTCATGTTTATGCCGAACCTAATATAAAGTTAATATTTAAAAGTTAAATGAGCGACATAAAAAGATTCAACATTTTAAAAAACAAGGTTGGGCCTAAACATTTAGTAGGAATTTGTACTTTTTATTCTGTTTCTATTATGTGAGTCCAATTTCCTGCCACAGACAGGAAATTGGAACATGGATACATTTGTATAAAAGCCGGCTACTTTGTCACAGCATCATACAAACTGTTACTTGTTTTTATTGTCTTTTATTGCTCTTGAAAAAGACGCTTAAGCGTTGAAACGCGTAGAGCTACAATAAAACATTTTTTATCTCACTACTTGGCAATCATTTCGCTGTGACGAGCCGGACTTGCTATTTTGGATAAGTAAGTTACTACTTGTTTCTTCAATTTAAAGTTTCATTTTACTGCTGATGAGGTTCCAATCCTTTTCCAGCCCTTTGTTGAAAACCTCCCTGTTGTTGCCTTTGGAGAGGGACATATTACAGAGGGATATACCATAGAAGCAGGACTCACGTTACTTAAGGAGTGAGTATATTGCACATTATTGCAACAGATTTTAACTTGCACATCAAGTCCATTTCTATCTATTATCAGAAACTTAACATTCTGCAAGACCAGCGCCATCCATTTCGTTTTGTCTATTGCTTATACAGTCCTTGGGGAGAGACTGAGGAAGGGCAGCGGTCACTTTATTTAACAAGGAGAGTATTGTTTTTAGTACATTGTGTTGAGCATATTCTTTGTTAACATCTTTTTGTTTGCTGCACACATTTCTGCACAGTTGTTCTGTTTCAGGCTTATCTGCTTTATATGGCTTGTCAGCTGTTTTTACCGCTGTGAGGCAGACTTACCTGGCTGTGTTTCCTGGCCAGAGGCGTTCTCCGTGTGGGGCAGAATACTCACAGCGTCTTCACTGCCTCAATATCACAGCTCTGTCGGTTGACTTAAAGCAGCCTATTAGAGAGTCCCATCAACGTACTTCTTCTTCAAAGTTTATGTTTCACTTCGTTGTTATCAGGTGATGCAATCTGTATGCCAAGTTTTAGAACTGTGGAGTAATCCTAAAACTTGGCATACAGATTGCATCACCTGATAACAACGAAGCGGAACATAAACTTTGAAGAAGAAGTACGTTGATGGGACTCTCTAATAGGCTGCTTTAAGTCAACCGACAAAGCTGTGATATCAAGGCAGTGAAGACGCTGTGAGTATTCCGCCACACACGGAGAATGTCTCTGGCCAGGAAACAACCAGGTAAGTCTGCCTTACAGCGGTAAAAACAGCTGACAAGCCATATAAAGCAGATAAGCCTGAAACAGAGACCCGACACTTGACTGGTCAAGCAGCACATCTTTAATTATCTTCGACCTGACAATTTCATATCACACGTTGTTCTCACTGATCTAAAAGACCACTTGTATCTTCACAAAGATATTTTTCCTATAAGCGCAAAAAAGGATATAAAGCTGTATTTTTTAATCTATATTTTTCAAATCGCACATTCACCCTAACCAGCTTTTTTGGACATATTGGGGACATCACTATAAATAAATTTACATTTTTGGATACATAGGGGGGTAGTTATCAAGCCGTCTACTTTTCTGGCTTCGCCGGCCCAATACGCCCGCCTAAGCTCGCCTACCTTCGCCGCCGCGGACCTGAAAAAATACGCCTAAGTTATCAAATAAAGCTGTCAAAAAGCCGCGGGGCGATGAGCAGCGGACTGTGACAGTTATCACTCATCCAATCTCGCTGCTCTTCGGCTTTTTCCCAGCTTTATTGCTAGGCTGTCACTAAGCACTCACACTAAACTACACTGTTCTACCCCCTATACCGGCGCCCCCGGAGCCCCCCGCAACTAAATAAAGTTACTAACCCCTAAACCGCCGCTCCTAGACCCTGCCGCAACTCTTATAAATGTATTAACCCCTAAACCGCCGCTCCTAGACCCCGCCGCAACTCTTATAAATGTATTAACCCCTAAACCGCCGCTCCTAGACCCCGCCGCAAATCTTATAAATGTATTAACCCCTAAACCACCGCTCCTAGACCCCGCCGCAAGTCTCATAAATGTATTAACCCCTAAACCGCCGCTCCTAGACCCTGCCGCAACTCTTATAAATGTATTAACCCCTAAACTGCCGCTCCCGGACACCGCTGCCACCTACATTATACCTAGTAACCCCTATCCTGCCCCCCTATACCGTCGCCCTCTATTATAAAATTATTAACCCCTATCCTGCTGATCCCGCACCTCTCCGCAACTAAATAAATAGTTTAACCCCTAAACCGCCGCTCCATGAGCCCGCCGCAACCTATATTAAACCTATTAACCCCTATCCTGCCCCCCTACACCGTCGCCACCTATAATAAATTTATTAACCCCTATCCTGCCCCCCACTACGCCGCCGCCACTGTAATAAAATTATTAACCCCTAAACCTAAGTCTAACCCTAACCCTAACGCCCCCCTAACTTAAATATTAATTAAATAAATCTAAATAAATTTACTCTTATTAACTAAATGAATCCTATTTAAAACTAAATACTTACCTTTAAAATAAACCCTAATATAGCTACAATATAAATAATAATTATATTCTAGCTATCTTAGGATTTATTTTTATTTTACAGGTACCTTTCAATTTATTTTAACTAGGTACAATAGCTATTAAATAGTTATTAACTATTTAATAGCTTACCTAGCTAAAATAAAGAGAAATGTACCTGTGAAATAAATCCTAACCTAAGTTACAATTACACCTAACACTACACTATACTTTAATAAATTATTCCTATTTAAAAATAAATACTTACCTGTAAAATAAACCCTAAGATAGCTACAATATAATTAATAATTATATTATAGCTATCTTAGGATTTATATTTATTTTACAGGTAACTTTGTATTTATTTTAGCTAGTTAGAATAGTTATTAAATAGTTATTAACTATTTAATAACTACCTAGCTAAAAGAAATACAAAATTACCTGTAAAATAAATCCTAACTTAAGTTACAATTAAACCTAATACTACACTATCATTAAATTAATTAAATAAACTACCTACAAATAACTACAATTAAATACAATTACATAAACTAACTAAAGTACAAAAAATAAAAAAAGCTAAGTTACAAAAAATAAAAAAATAAGTTACAAACATGTTAAAAATATTACAACAATTTTAAGCTACTTACACCTAATCTAAGCCCCCTAATAAAATAACAAACCCCCCAAAATAAAAAAATGCCCTACCCTATTCTAAATTAAATAAATTTCAAAGCTCTTTTACCTTACCAGCCCTTAAAAGGGCCATTTGTGGGGGCATGCCCCAAAGAAAACAGCTCTTTTGCCTGTAAAAGAAAAATACAACCCCCCCCAATATTAAAACCCACCACCCACATACCCCTAATCTAACCCAAACCCCCCTTACAAAAACCTAACACTAATCCCCTGAAGATCATCCTACCTTGAGTCGTCTTCACTCAGCCGAGCCACCGATGGAACTGAAGAGGACATCCGGAGCGGAAGAAGTTAATCCTCCAAGCGGCGCTGAAGAAATCTTCCATCCGATGAAGTCATCATCCAGGCGGCGCTGAAGAAAAGTCTTCGATCCGGCCGATGTCATCTTCAAAGAGGCGCTGAAGAGGTCTTCTATCCGGGCGAAGTCATCTTCCAAGCCGGGTCTTGAATCTTCCTTCCGCCGACGCGGAACCACCTTCTTCACCGACGGACTACGACAAATGACGGCTCCTTTAAGGGACGTCATCCAAGATGGCGTCCCCTCAATTCCGATTGGCTGATAGGATTCTATCAGCCAATCGGAATTAAGGTAGGAAAATCTGATTGGCTGATGGAATCAGCCAATCAGATTCAAGTTCAATCCGATTGGCTGATCCAATCAGCCAATCAGATTGAGCTCGCATTCTATTGGCTGATCGGAACAGAATGCGAGCTCAATCTGATTGGCTGATTCCATCAGCCAATCAGATTTTTCCTACCTTAATTCCGATTGGCTGATAGAATCCTATCAGCCAATCGGAATTGAGGGGACGCCATCTTGGATGACATCCCTTAAAGGAGCCGTCATTCGTCGTAGTCCGTCGGTGAAGAAGGTGGTTCCGCGTCGGCGGAAGGAAGATTCAAGACCCGGCTTGGAAGATGACTTCGCCCGGATAGAAGACCTCTTCAGCGCCTCTTTGAAGATGACATCGGCCGGATCGAAGACTTTTCTTCAGCGCCGCCTGGATGATGACTTCATCGGATGGAAGATTTCTTCAGCGCCGCTTGGAGGATTAACTTCTTCCGCTCCGGATGTCCTCTTCAGTTCCATCGGTGGCTCGGCTGAGTGAAGACGACTCAAGGTAGGATGATCTTCAGGGGATTAGTGTTAGGTTTTTGTAAGGGGGGTTTGGGTTAGATTAGGGGTATGTGGGTGGTGGGTTTTAATGTTGGGGGGGGTTGTATTTTTCTTTTACAGGCAAAAGAGCTGTTTTCTTTGGGGCATGCCCCCACAAATGGCCCTTTTAAGGGCTGGTAAGGTAAAAGAGCTTTGAAATTTATTTAATTTAGAATAGGGTAGGGCATTTTTTTATTTTGGGGGGGTTTGTTATTTTATTAGGGAGCTTAGATTAGGTGTAAGTAGCTTAAAATTGTTGTAATATTTTTAACATGTTTGTAACTTATTTTTTTATTTTTTGTAACTTAGCTTTTTTTATTTTTTGTACTTTAGTTAGTTTATGTAATTGTATTTAATTGTAGTTATTTGTAGGTAGTTTATTTAATTAATTTAATGATAGTGTAGTATTAGGTTTAATTGTAACTTAAGTTAGGATTTATTTTACAGGTAATTTTGTATTTCTTTTAGCTAGGTAGTTATTAAATAGTTAATAACTATTTAATAACTATTCTAACTAGCTAAAATAAATACAAAGTTACCTGTAAAATAAATATAAATCCTAAGATAGCTATAATATAATTATTAATTATATTGTAGCTATCTTAGGGTTTATTTTACAGGTAGGTATTTAGTTTTAAATAGGATTCATTTAGTTAATAAGAGTTAATTTATTTAGATTTATTTAATTAATATTTAAGTTAGGGTTAGTGTTAGACTTAGGTTTAGGGGTTAATAATTTTATTACAGTGGCGGCGGCGTAGTGGGGGGCAGGATAGGGGTTAATAAATTTATTATAGGTGGCGACGGTTTAGGGGGGGCAGATTAGGGGTTAATAAATTTATTATAGGTGGCGACGGTGTAGGGGGGGCAGGATAGGGGTTAATACTTTTAATATAGGTTGTGGCGGGTTCAGGGAGCGGCGGTTTAGGGGTTAATACATTTATTATAGTTGCGGTGGGCTCCGGGAGCGGCGGTTTAGGGGTTAATATGTATAGAGTAGCTTGCGGTGGGCTCCGGGAGCGGCGGTTTAGGGGGTAATAACTTTATTTAGTTGCGGCGGTGTAGGGGGGGTCAGATTAGTGGTGTTTAGACTCGGGTACATGTTAGGGTGTTAGGTGCAGACAGCTCCCATAGAAATCAATGGGATGTCTGTCAGCAGCGAACTTGTACTTTCGCTATGGTCAGACTCCCATTGATTCCTATGGGATCCGCCGCCTCCAGGGGTGGCGGATTGAAAACCAGGTACGCTGGGCCGTAAAAGTGCCGAGCGTACCTGCTAGTTTTTTGATAGCTAGCAAAAGTAGTCAGATTGTGCCGTACTTGTGTGCGGAACATCTGGAGTGACGTAAGAATCGATCTGTGTCGGACTGAGTCCGGCGGATCGAAGTTTACGTCACAAAATTCTACTTTTGCCGGTCTCGAGCCTTTGATAACTAAGGCGAATCAGTCTCGCCACAAATACGCTGCAGAATTCCAGCGTATTTGAGGTTGACGGCTTGATAACTAGGCCCCATAGTATCATCCTCTTGATGTCATTTTACTCACTTAAGTATCACCTGTTTTGATA
Organism: Bombina bombina; assembly: GCF_027579735.1. Taxonomy (NCBI): domain Eukaryota; kingdom Metazoa; phylum Chordata; class Amphibia; order Anura; family Bombinatoridae; genus Bombina; species Bombina bombina. The sequence goes on along the minus strand of NC_069507.1, from coordinate 202,096,140 downwards.
CTTTCTTGGACATAACCGAGCATTTAATAGCAACTTTGGAGACTTTGTTTCATATCACTTGGTGTTATTATATAATATATGTTTATCAGATATTTGTTCAATTTTGAGTAACTAGCATATCACCAGTTATTAACTATTCTATCACTGTTTTTGATTGCACATATATCTATTAGATACTATTGGCAATAGATCGAACTTATGTGATTTTTTAGAATATTGTGTACACCTTCTTGAGATATAGATCAAGTTCCCTCTTCCAGTTATATCTGGATTTATTTTTTTATACTATTTTTAATGCTGTTTAGAATATGAAATTAATATAGTTGTAGCCACAACTTTTCTATCATCTTTTTATGAAAATATTTGTGTCAATGTATTTATACTGCGCAGTTTTTATAATTAAGGATAATAAACCCTTTTTATTTTTGCTATAACTTTTGGATGACTATATTCTATTACATTTGATATTCCTGTATCCTCAGCTTGTATGAGCGCCACTCAAACCATTTTTTAGTTTTTAAGTTAGTGAACATGGCTGCTAAATAACAGCTAAAAGTACTGCCTAATAAAGAAGACAAAACACAAACACAACTAAGTATGGATGGGAGACATTTGAACGCTGTGAGCAAATGGTAGTAACTGAAGGAAAAGTTGTGGATGCTAAAGCTCCCTCTGGAGGGCACTTGCATTATATTGCTGCTACATAGTACTCAAGGCACGTGCACTCATTTCTAAGCCTACTTCAGTATGCCTTCAATTTTCAATCAAGTTGACCAAGTACATTTGATAATAGAGGTCAAGTGAAAATCTTTTTCAACTATACCCTTTGTCTGAAACCTGATCGAATATGTCTCCTTAATGCATAGAAGTATTTAGGGAAGGATTTCATCATTTTCCTACCTTGCCTGAAGTTTTCATAGCACCATCAAGCATTCTGTACATTCTTAATTTTATATCTGTGCAAATTTCAAGGACATTCAGCTATTACTGCCTGAATTTGGAAGGCATGTTATTAATTAAATGGAGTGAATACTGTAATGTGCAAGACAATCAAATTGTGAAAGAATTTTATATAAATATTTTTCTCTTCATGATGAAATTTAACAGCTCTAAAAAAATCTGTAAGGCTATTTATAGTTTATTAATTTTTAATGTGTTGAAAGTATAAACTGAAAAAAAAAAATCAAAAACTTTTATATAGTAATATGTGGTTATGTCATGTTAAATTTCCCAAAGGTTTATTTTAGTTTAATGCTCAATTAAGGCAAATTATATATATATATATATATATATATATATATATATATATATATATATATATATATATATATATATATATATATATATATATATATATATATATATATATATATGTGTGTATTTTTATATATATATATATATATATATATATATGTGTGTGTGTGTGTATTTATATATATATATATATATATATATATATATATATATATATATATATATATATATATATATATATATATATATATATATATCCAATAAACCAGCTTTCCAGAAATACAGTATATCAGTACATACAGTATGCATAAATCTTAACTAAAAGTGGCTTTGAACAGTACCAATTATATTACTTTCAAACTCCACAAAAAAATGTAACCATATTAGTTTTCTATTGAGTTTGTTTGTGAAATGTTACACTATAACAGAGCCTATGGATTTCATTATTTGAATTAAGTTTTAGAAACTCAACAGATGTTTGCTGTCAAATCTTAACCTACTGTCTATTTTCAGCTGTGCACTTAATATATATTTCACCTGGTGATTCAATAATGTTTTAATATAAAAGTACATGATTATGGAACATATGTTCAGTTTAAATACACAGTTTAATAGCAACAGACGGGCTAACAATTAACAGTTTTGTTTTTCTGGATGTGTATGGTCCAAGTTTAAAGTTTTTCCTGGACAGCTTCCAAAATATCTCTGTTCCTACTTTTTTGACCTCTTTTGGAATCAATAAACCACATTAACTTCCATAACAGTGTCAAGTACAGAATAAAAAATTGCATCACGTCATTTTTCATTGTAGCCAGATGAGGCCTGAGAGAAGAAACAAGGAACAGGAAAGAACTCACATCTGAAAAACGTGTCTGTTCACATTGGAATGTAAGTTCTCAATAAAGTGGCAACTTTCTATTTCTCAAGCAGAAGAAAGAATTTGTTGACAGATCTTTTTACTTTGCCATCCTTAAATCTCTACAGTTTACTAGTTTTCATATGTATTAAATTTATTGAGTGACAAATTTAATACAAAGAGGTAGTACAAATCTATAACTACATAAAAATAGTTAAAGGGACAAACTAAAAAAAAAAACTATGCAAAAAATATTTTATGCATAGTTAAAAAAAACTTTTATTACCTATTTGCCTCTTTTTCCTGTAATGATCTCTGAAAACTCTGTGGTTCTTCTTCTCCCAAACAGGTTAGATTACATGTATTAGACTCCAGAACTATGACCCTACAACATACTAAAGAATGATTGCTTTATTAGCGCAGGAAATAAGATAACATATATTCAAGTGACTTCTCCAGGGGTATGTCTAAGGACAGCAAAATAATGCACGTTTTTCTAATAAAAATTAAATTTAAATGCGTTTGAACTATTTCTTTTTATGCAGTTGGTGCATATATAAAACATAAGTTCGATGTCCTTTTAATAAAAAGACATCACTAACCAATTGACCTCGAAGACTCATTAGAACATTTACATAAAGCTCTCAAGATTTGGCATGCTGGAATGTCTAATAAACTGTAGTAGAATTATTTTTAAAGTACAGGCTGTACTTTAGATATCATTATCACATTCAACAGGATAGTTTCCTAGTACATATGAATTAACCCTAATTTATCAATTTTTATTAGTTTTGGATAAATGTGGAGTGAAATTTTAGAAGACCTTACTATGTTCATATTAGTTGTCTGTGTTTTTCCTGTAAACTAAATCTAAGTGTGTTTTTTTTTCCACTGACTCAAAATGGCTACAATGATTTCTGCAAGATTCTTAACGATGACCCTGCAACATGGTAATCTATAAGGCCAAGATTACAAGTAGAGCACAATTGATAACTCACAACAATGCATTATGTTGCGCTTGTGACTTGCGCAAACATAAATGCTTGTTTGGGTATTACAAGTTGTTAGTTAATAAAATGCTTAACCTATGAATTTTTAACACACCCAATACTGATCTAGACCTCCCTATATAGAATGTAGTAGCCTGTGCTTTACACTTGTATTACAAGTCCCCGGTTACGTTTTGTGCTTGCCCTCTATACTGGTTTCAAAGCGAAACTTAGCAAGGTATAATATTCAGAAATCTGACCTTGCCCTCTATCCTGGTATTAAAGGAAAACTTGGCAAGGTATAATATTCTGATATCTAACCTTAAAGGGACAGTCTACTCCAGATTTTTTATGTTTAAAAAAGATAATCTCTTTATTACTCATTCCCCAGTTTTGCATAACAAACACAGTTATATTAATATAAATTTTAACTCTGTGATTACCTTGTATCTAAAACCTCTGCAGACTGCCCCTTATCTTAGTTCTTTTGACAGTCTTGCATTTTAGCCAATCAGTGCTGACTCATAAATAACCTCACAGGAGTGAGCATAATGTTATCTATATGGCACACATGAACTAGCAGTGTCAGATAGAGATAAGAAGCAGCCTTCAAGGGCTTAGAAATTAGCATATGGGCCTACCTAGTTTTAGCTTTCAACAAAAAATAACAAAAGAACAAAGCAAATTTGATTATAAAAGTAAATTGGAAAGTTGTTTCAAATTGCATGCCCTATCTGAATTATGAAAGTTTAATTTTTGACTAGACTGTCTCTTTAAGAGCCAAGAACAGTGAGTCATGCAGCTTGCTGTGTCCTGGAGAGAATAAAATACTATCTCAGGACTCAACAAGCGTTGAGTAAAAATTAACTAGCACACTTATGAGATCTGTAAACTGATTTCCAGCCAGGAAAGCTTTGGATCCCAAGGGAAAAAAGGCTGAAGAGAAGCTATTATCACCTTTTAACCTCTGGTAAATCACCACCCTCAGTCTTGCAAAAATACTGTAGGTGACTGGACATGATGGTCTGTGGGGTCACATAATGCTATCCCCACCATGGCTCTACATTATACCCCACTCTTGATTGTACCATGAATATTTCTCAAAGCTGTAGTCATTTTACCCCATTGGCTGCTAGCAACATACAAATCAATAACTGTAACTCTTTGGTTGCCAGTAACACATGTAAACAGTAGAGATTTGACCCGCTTGACTGACCCTCACTTTTTCTGCTCCATATTTGTAATTGATTGAGGCATAGGAGGCATTATGCATGGGCTTTAAAAAAACCCTGATATGTAAGTGTCCAGTATTTTGTGAAGTTCTTACTGAACAGCCTGCTAGAATATTGGACTGTCCTGTTGAATACTGGACATCTGACAACCCTATTCATGCATAAAATTACAATTGGATGCCCCTTTAACATTAGGACATCATCCAGAAACAGACTTTCACATCCTCCTCGTACTATTAAAATGCTGTAGAAATTATTTTGCAGAACCGTCTGTTATTCAAATATAATATCACATTCAACTGGCTAACATATGGCTTCAGATTTCCTAGTACTTATTAATTAACTCTAATTCATGCATTTTATTATTTTTGGAGAAACATAGTGTGAAATTTTAGAAGTTCTTAGTAGGTTCTAATATTAATTCCAGTGGATCAGTTTACATAAGCTTTTAAAGAAACATAAAACTCAAGTTTTAATTACCCATAAAACATTTAATTGTGTGTTGTAAAAAAAAAGAAAGAAAAGAAAACATAACATAAAAAAAAAACTTTGCAACATATATTTATTACTTATTTGACCAGCTTTTCCGATAATCTAACTCTGATAATTGTATTTCCCCCCCCCCCACACTATCCCAGAGAATTTGGAGTGCGTCCTGTACAATTCTGAAACATGACCCAGCAACATTATACAAATGTAATGTTCAATCAGTGTGTAAGCTCTTTTATATCTGCCCCTAACTGTCTAAAACAGATAAGAAAAACATTCTCAAGAGACTTTCAAGGGGTATGCCCCTGGGCAGCAAAACACTTCAAATTTTGCTAATAAAATTACAGTTTAAAATGCTGTTAAATAATGATATATGTATGTAAGCTTCACATTCATTCTAGGCCAACACTAATCCCATGCAAAGAGTGCTGCTGTTGGCTGGTACTAGTCAGCTTCTCCTCTGCTATTGATTGTGCTCCGTGGAAATAAGAAGTTAAAGGTACAGTCTAGGCCAAAATAAACTTTCATGATTCAGATAGAGTATGAGATTTTAAGCAATTTTCCAATTTACTTTTATCACCAATTTGCTTTGTTCTCTTGGTATTCTTAGTTGAAAGCTTAACCTAGGAGGTTCATATGATAATTTCTTAGACCTTGAAGCCCACCTCTTTCAGATTGCATTTTAACAGTTTTTCACCACTAGAGGGTGTTAGTTCATGTATTTCATATAGATAACACTGTGCTCGTGCACGAGAAGTTATCTGGGAGCAGGCACTGATTGGCTAGACTGCAAGTCTGTCAAAAGTACTGAAAAAGGGGCAGTTTGCAGAGGCTTAGATACAAGATAATCACAGAGGTTAAAAGTATATTATTATAAATGTGTTAGTTATGCAAAACTGGGAAATGGGTAATAAAGGGATTATCTATCTTTTAAAACAATAAAAATTCTGGTGTAGACTGTCCCTTTAATGTTATTTAATTAACAAATAATGATGTCAAAATATTGTTTATCCAAATGACCAATGAGCTAATCATTTTAGTTTTCGTAGCACAAGGCTAACAATAGCTTTACTATAATAAAGCATTTGCTTTAAAGGCCATTTAAGAACTCATATTTCCATTAAATATAATCAACACAATATTATCCAATATTGCTTGTGAACACAATTCACACGTACTTCAGATAGGTCAAAAGAACAGTTGTCTATATGGGTTCATATTAAACTGAACAAAAATATATAAATCTGAAGACTTTTGCTGTTCACATGTCTATCCCCAGTCTTTTTGATTTAAATCATGTTAAAGAACTATGAAGCATTATTTATTCATAACTAGCTATAAAACAGTTTGATAAACCTTCCAAAACACAGCACAGCCATTTTTAATATCTCGTTCAAATATACCCAAAAACAGAATAAAACTGTTCCCCCCCCCCCCCCGATGTAGTAGAATAATATAACTCACATCGTCATTCATGAACTGAGAACAGATACTGTACACAAGACAAGGGCATCTGTAACAAGATAACATTTATTTATTCAGAAACTCTTTATCTTGCAACAATAGGTTCAAATCCAAAAGGTAATGGGGAAAACAGAATTTAATTTAAAATGTTTATTAAGCAGATACATTCAAACATTTCCCAGCTTTAACAACTGGTTAGTTTGCCAGTGAATCACAGAAATGTTGTGATACATTTATCATATCGGAACTTAAAAGGTAGTTGTGTTAGATGAACATATCCCACATCACTGGATGGTGAGTTATAGCTTTTCATCTTGTCTGTGTTGTACTACAGTATTTAGATAGAGTGAGTATTCCAAGTCAATGTCAGCACTAACTGGATAGCTCACCTGAGAATTAGTCCACACTCAGTTGAAGTTACCATAAAGCAACAGTGGGACCAGGAGATCTGATAATTATTCTCACAAGGGAGGTTAACTTCCGCTTTGTATATTTAGAAAGACTCCTGGTAGCTTTACAATAAGGCTTTCTGCAACCATCCTAATCAACATGCATGCTGTAATTAGACCATATTTGCCAGAACAATAACCAACCACAAGACTAACACTAATAATAACTGATAATACTAACATTAATAGCAACCATGAGTGGTTAAGTGGACTTAAACTTAAATCTCCATCAACATAATATAAGTATGCAGATTTAAGAAATTATTATTAAAATAGATAAATAACAAACCTCAAAACAGTTTTTAACTTCATTGATACACAACATTAAATATTAAATACATTGTTGTAGCTATGTTTCAATTTAAAATGTCTAAATAGATAATTTCTCTGTTGGTTCATTTTGTAGCCAGTGCATTTGTGCTCGTAAATGATAAATGCAAAAATGGACATTTCTTCTATGTGTAAATCATGGATATATTGTAATGTTAAACGTTGACTTTATTTTGCCTAAGTGTAGAATTTCTTGGTAATGTTTGTAATTTTATTTTAACCAGTCAGTCTTTGTAGGACTAAATGTAAAGCCTTGAATATATAGAATTATATTAGAATTATAATGATGTGAGTTGATAAAATCAGAGTAAGGAAATATGTTTACTCTTTTCACCTGACATTATTTGATGGTTTAATCGATCCCGTGGACAACACATTGTCCTAATCTGTTTTAAAGTTCTTTGTGCAGAAACAAAAACAGTTAAAATTGGAGCAGAGGGTGAATGTCCCCACCCAAATATTATACATATCTCCTGTGATCATCAGTGTACACTGTACAGTGATTCATCATGATCATGTAACATTCAATAAAAAGGGTTCACAATCAGAGGTACATCATTTGTCCTTGCTTAGTGAAAGATAGGGACTTTTGCAGATGCATACAAGTGCTCATTGAATAAAGGGTTTTCAAAATGAGGGGTCATACATATGTCTTTCTATAATGCATGTGAAATTGTTTGATAGATAGAAAGAGCTTTAATTGAACTTCTATTGACCTATTTTACCAACTACAGGGGCATGAAATCCACCCTCTTTCTATTCAGTAGGTGATTTCACTCTTACTTGTAGATTACTGTCATGGAAGAGCAATTGCCTATTTAATATACACACTGTATGGTGAGACATTAATTTCGTAGGAGCCGCATCCCCTAAAGATATCAAACAAACACACACAAACACAAACAAACAAGAAAATAAAAAAACATTTATAAAATAGGTGGTTTCTCTATTTCAACTGAAGGGTCAAGTGCACCTTTTAGTAGTAGTTGATTAATATATTAATAGAAATCACAGAAGATAACATTTATAGTGTTTTGACTGCCTGTCACTGAATACTCATAGACACAACACCAGCAATTTGAAAGAGCAGAGTCCAACCATTTAAAATAAGCTTGCGAATGTAGCAGCAACTAACAGTATGGAAGATCTATGAAGTATGATGTATTGATGCAGGTATTTTATTTCTTATCCCCCCCCCCAAAACTATTCATTTTCAGCTGCATGCCACTCTGTCAATATTTAATATCGTTTTTTCTGTATAACTTGCAAGACATACAAAATGACACACAATTTTAGTTGTATCTTCTAATTCTTAGTTGATTTCAATTCATTTCAGTTACATCTTCTGATTTTGCCATGTGCCAGCAAAAAATTAATAAACATGTTATTTTTATTTAAATAACACACAGTTCTTGGCAGATTTCTTCAATTTGTGCAAAGTTAATAGTTACTGCAAATCTGACCTGAACAGTAGAGTTGTATCTAAGCAAATTCTAACTATTATTATTATCCTTTATTTGTAGAGACAACTGATTCTGCAGCGCTATGGATATGTAATATACATATGTGTAAAAGAAGTATTAGCATAAGTGAAAGAAACATAGATGCTGGTTTTTATATTTTTACTTTTTGGAAGCTTTATATAGAACAGATATCTTGTTTAGCATTTTGTACTTTTTTCAATATTTTTTGCCTCTGCATTTAGAGGGCTTAATATTGTATAACATGTTTTATAGTATAATTATTATGGTAGTTAATATAATAAATTATTCATTTTAATTACTGTATAATACACTCAATTAGCTATACAAATTACTATCTATTATTTCAAACCAAATGCTATTTTAGATGTTTTGTGATGAGTTAACAGTTGTAAAAACAAGCTCCTGTGTTTATTTTGCATGTTCCCTAGTGCAGGAAAAAGCTATTTTTTTTTCTATAATTATAAGGATAAACTGAACATTACTTATCATGATGAATTACCTGAGACATTAGCAGATTATACAGTATCCAACAAAGTATAATATAGAACATGAGCCAAGGAAAACGTAAGGAATTTATATCCCAATGGAAAGAAGTTGGAAAAGCAGACACAAATGCAAAATGGATTTTAGTCTGCATTACAAAGTACCGTCAAACATAAAAATGAAATGTATCGATTTCCATCTTAAGAACAAATAGTTTTGATGTGGATTTTACTATATATAGTAGAATAAAACCCCATCTAAAAACAAATGTCTATAATGAACAGTCTCTTCCATAGAAAAATATATTTTTTCCCTACCATTTGAGGTTCCTTTTTTCATCTGGAAATTAAATCTTATTCACAACAAACAACATTCTTGTATTTATCAAAAGGAATGTCACAAAATCATAATTTGAATTTATTGTATGTTTGAGTGATTTAAAATAATAATTAGCTCTTGCGTTCAGCAATTTTTCTTCAGCACCTCTTGGTTGTGGGAGTTAGTAGGCAAACATAGAAAAAACTATTTGGGTGCAACTTATTGGGCAGTGTTGGCTCATATATACTATGCAATTCTCACTATGCAAACATTTTATAAATAATAATACACAAAATTTAGGAAAACACACTGGTCTTTATTACAAATGCAGGGAAAATATATATTAGCGCTATTATGCAGTAACATTGCTCAGGAGCTTCTATATTCAAGCTCATATTAAAAGTTCAAAAATGCTCTTTCTGAATGAGCTCACTAATAGCACTCCCTGCGCTACCCATTAAATATATAGGCTCACTAAAAAAGATTTGATCACACTAAGAAGCTTTGGTGAAAATATATAACCATCTACTTGTGAACACTTGAGCTCCACTTGTAATCTAGTTTATTTGTTTGTTTCTATATAAAACAAGAAAATGTATACTGAGCTTAAATGAATCTTCTCTTACAACTGATCATACCATTTGGATATTAAAATGTATCATAAATTCAATGATGTTGCATCCTTACAGTCATGCATGAGATACAGTATATCTCTTGTAATATGTGTTTCTGGTGAAGCTATACAAAGGGCCATATTCTCTAAAATTCACTTACATGGAGTTAAATAACTCACTGTCCCTTGAATGTGCAGACTCTGCTCAGTTCTCTAAAAAAGAGGGAGCGCAATCTTATAGGCCAAGTAAGGGGTGAGCTAGAATCCATGGAAAGTATTGATTTTGTAGGGGAGAACAAATTGGGCAGAGAGCACCCATCATTCATATTTTGTGAAGCACATACAAATCAAATTATGTTTTACCTTGAATTTGCTTCTATTTTAACTTGCATCTGTTTTTTAACTATAAAACAAGAGACAAGACAATTCCTTCAGGTATTCAACAGATTTTTTTTATTTGATAAATTTGGGCCAAATTGATGGTTAATATCCTACAAACTGAATAAAGAATGTAAACTTCTTTTTCTTCACCAGTAAATACTTTTACTTTTTAAAAGCAGAGGTTTCTTAATTAGCAGAAATAAAGGGAAGATTTAAATGGAATTTATGTGTAGAGATTAAGCATACATAAATCATATTTGCATATGGAGCTTATTAAGAAATGCTTTTTCAGCTGATCCAAAAGTATTGCAAATATATTTTCTTTCTATATAGACTGATAATATTACTTAATTACATAATATTGTATAAATCACTAGCATATATTGGTAACTTTCTTGCCTTTTAATTATATGGTCCAAGGTGTAAACCTAGGTAAAGATTTGATTTTTTTTTTTTTTTTGTTAAATAGTCTCTATATCAGCTAATGATGACCTAAAGATTAAAAAACACTTTAAGCAACCAATCAAGATGCTTTTCCTGGGACTTACAATGGATTGTGCATCTAGCTTGTACAGACACAGGCATTATATTTCCCTCTTATGGTTAAGGAAGTTTGCTATTAAATCATGTGAGATTTCAGTGAAATCACATGAGGTCACAGTAAAGCAAAGTGAGAGCTTGGCACCACTGAAGCTGATTGGCTATGGCCTATTTCTTCACCAAGTAGATGACAGTTCAAAGAGTAGCTCTGAATCACAGAGCACTTCATTTGGTGATTTGAATACATTTTGAGGTAAAATATATTCCCTTTTTTACATAGAGATGATCATGTGATAATTTATTGTCAGCTTTTTACAGATATACTGCATCACTTCCAAGCATATCCCTTTAATATGCTTTTAACACCATCTGTAGCTACATGTGAACAGAATATAAATTGCAATCGTGAGACACAATAATTCCCCTATACACATATGCCAGCAAAGGTTGTAATTATCTTGTCAACACATTTAAATTTACATGGAGGTCAAAAGTAAACTTTCATTATAAAGACAGAGAGTACAATTAAAAACAAATTTAATTTACTTCTATTATCAAACTTATCTCTTTATCTCGTTAAATCTATTTGTCCTTTGTTTAAACAGTTTTATAAAGACTTTGGGCCAGATTACAAGATTACCATTTAACAATCCTGCTCAAGAATTAACTGCTCTAGAAGTACTGTAAGCTTTTTGCACCCAGCGGGTTGCGCTCGTATTATGAGTTTTAAGTAAACTGTATATGCTTGTGTGCAAACCCCACAAGCGCAAAAAGATGAACTATGAATATTGCATGCATATTCACGTATTCCTTCATGGAAATCAATGGAGCAAAAAAAGTAAAAAAAAACACCCTGCTCACGCGCAAACCCGATAGCATATTCTTATTCTCAACTGCGCTAACCTGACATGAAAATATGAATATTTCACATTCCAATGTTCTTCACATGTTCTATTTATTCATAAATACTTATTTATATATATATATATATATATATATATATATATATATATATATATATATATATATATATATCAGATTTTTTTGGCATTTTGCGGTAGCAATATCCAGCCACTTGTAATGATTTGTCTGTTTGCGGGAGCGTGATACTTTAGTGCTTCACTTGTAATCTAGCCCTGTATCTGAATCTTGCTGAATGTTTCATTTTGATTTATGTATCCCTTTAAAAATATTTTATTTGTAGTTAGTGATAATGTACAATATTATTTTATAAACAATATTCATAATTGTTTCACCATTTATGTGAATACTTTGTGAGTCAACAACATACACTTCTATATTTCAATCTCATATACTATATTATTATATATATACCTATTTTGGAAATCGTTGAAAGCCCCTAGAATATTTACTGAATAATTAAGTCAATCACTCTTTCTACACAAGACACTCAATTGGTGAAACTTTTGATCATGCTTGCTATAAATCCTTGTCAAACGATCATATATCACTTGAGAAAACCCTAATTGAACCAGTTTGCTATTATGAAATCCAATATGCCTATAAAACACGCAGCATGCTAAATATCCCCTTATTCGTGTGTGATTTGTCGCTGACAGTTGCATTATTTTTGCATACAGATTTAATTATAGGTTTCAAAGGTTGCAGACACTAATATTTTGCTGTCATGACTATATTTTGTATGTTAAATACTTATTTTACATTTTCCATTCATTTTTTTTTCTTTAACTTGTCAGTATCTAAAATGTGCAGTTGGAATGATTTTTCTAAACCAAACTCATGTTCCTTGTGAGAAATTAGACTTTTATGGAGCTTAATTTCCCAAGAAAAGATAGTCCAATATTTATTCCAGAAAAGTTTGGGGTCTGGTGTAAAACAACAAATAGACTTGAGTCTTTTATTTTTTGAAGAAGAAGTGGACTTTGAAGGGCAATCTGTCAAGAAGCTTAAGTTGTGGAACAAGATCCTGCAATATATCAACCCCCATGGATATAGGCAACATGTGAGGTATTAAGAAAATACCAGAAAACTGCTCATGCAATTGAAGAGGAACAAATGTAATTACTAACTTTCACTCCCGGTCAAACCACTGATCAGGGAGGTAGAAAGCATATAAAAGTTTATGAGTGAGGGGGAAAAAGTTTGATGTATTACATAATAACCAGTATTTTTTTTTTCGAAAAACAAAAACTAAGATATCCGGCACTCAGATAGTAAACTTAATAAAATTCTAGTAATTTACATTATAGAAAATACTAAAAATAACATACATAAATAAATTAATAAATAAATAATGTATATAACACACAGATATATACAGGGCTTTTTTGTGGGAGTGCTCATTTGTACCACCAAACTGGAAATCTCATAACATGTAATATTCGTAATCATCATGTAAATACTCTAGTTTTCACAAGAGAGGGCTGCAAAATATATATTATTTACAAAAAGTATTATATATATTATTATATTGTAGGAATGTAGCATTGATATTTCCCCCATAAAGCCACAGAGGGATATACTGCCTTAATGCGGCAAACATGTAAACTCTCTAGGGAACAGGACCCTGTAACCCTGTAATGATTCTATCCCAGTCTGCCTTCCCTGTTTTGTTTTTATGTACACCCTGTATAGTGCTGCATAATCAGTTACACATCACAAATAAAAATACTAATTATAATAATAATGATAATAATAATAATGATAATAATGATAATGATAATAATAATGATAATAATGATAATGATGATAATAATAATAATATTTTTCACCCTTTATAGCAATAGACAAATTCATCTCTTTAAATGCATCTCAGATTGTCAGGTATAATTTTTACTCTTTTTTGTAGTATAATTTGTTTAATTGCCACCTTGTACAAACTATCAATATTGATTGCAGCTAAGAGACTTATAAATGTATCTGCATGTTGTCTTCACATCCCAGAATACATATTATGAATATAGAGTTCTCAATTGTCTCGTTATGGCCTTGCTTCCAAAAAATGCAACAGGGGGTTACAAGAATCCTGCACAGAAACACACAACTCCAGTCAGCCTATTCCTTGTACCCTCCCAATTTTGCCCCAGGACCACTTGTGAAACACAGCCAAAGACTACCAAAACTTAATCCCTAGGGGACTCTGTCTTCACCCTCCTGGCTCCAGGTTCTAGCCATAAAAATTGTTGTGAGGCTTATGAATATATTTATAAATAATGATTTAAGCTAAATTAGTACATTAATTACCAGAAGCTTTCTTTTATGTATAGTCTTATATTCTTATGTTTTACTATTTTTAGTTCTTCATTCCACCTTGTTGGAGAAATTATATGTTTATCATTTCTCCAACAAATGTTCTTCATCCAATGTTGATGGCATTCACTGAAAGCAGGATCATGGACGTCAACTGTTTTATTTTAATCCATTTAGAGTGTGTAATCAAACCTATAAAGGGCTAAATACTTTTCCGTACTTGACATTAATCCTCTTACGACTCTTAGATGATGAATTCTGACAGAACTACATACCATCAGCGAGGCTTCTTATACAAAGTCAATCATGGAAGCCATAATTCCATTGGCATCATAAGTGTGCGCCATGATGATATCACTGCTAACATCGCCTGTTTTTAGCAGTGCACAGCAACTTCTGCCACAGCATGAAATGAGCATGTGTAAGAGGAAGTAAGCATATACAAATATGCCTAAATATACAAATGGATCATTATTATTGTTAAAGGTATTATTTTGTTTGCGGGACAGAACAGGATCAGGATTTGGGATAATCATCTAGATTTCCCCATAGAACAGTTGTTTGCAAAGGATTTGGTAAAAAAAAAATATGTTATTTTTAATATCTGACACATTCAGCACATCAAATTATGTGGTTGAACATAATACATCTACAATAATCCCCATAGATTCTAAAGGGATGGTAAACAGTAAAATTATTTTTCCCTTAATGTTTGTAATGACTTGCATAAATGACCAGCATAAATACATATTTCTGTATGTATCTAATGGCATTTTGGTCCAATATATATCTATATGTATATATCTAAATGATTACATATATGTGTGTGTGTGTCTATATATGTGTACATATGTATTTATGTGTATATATGTCTGTAAATACATATATACACATATAAATACATAAATACATATAGACACACATATAGAAATATATGTATTCATACATATACATCTTTAGGTGTGTATATGTATGTATGTCTATGTTGAAGCCCTTTGCCTGCCCCTTTTTTTAACATCTGAGAACTCATATCTTGAACCTTTATAATTTTTGTGTGGCATTATTTTTTTACTAATTTTTATTAGATGGTGTTATTATGAGTGTAACTGTACATAGTAATGTATTTTCGATGTGTTTAGTGACACTTTTAAGTTTAGCAAAACAGTTGATCATAGCTCTGAGGTTGCAGTAATCATTCTAGCATAAATCCCGATTGTGTGCACGCATTCGCCTTTACTTTACTCGTAATCTGGCCCTAAAATGGGTTGAGCTTGCAGGTAAAATCAAGTCTCTTTATTTTATCACGTTGTGTACACACATATGTTTCCTTATCTTATATCTGCCTGCAAACCAAAGCCTAATACTTAGGGCCTGAGATTCAAAACCTCGCCGCTCAGGCAAAAAATTCTAAGAAGTCTCGTCGGTACGGCGAGGCTCTTAAAAAATGTATAGAAACACAAATTGTATCTTGAGAAATTATTATGTTACTTTGTAAGTGTTCTCCAAAGATTTTCTGTTAATTCTTTTCATGCTGGCAAGGTTTTGAATATCAGGCCTTTTGAGAGAATAATGGAAAATTAAAATGTTATTACTTATCTCTGCTACACCCCACTGGGAGTGTAATTTCTTCTGCCGGATGTGGTTACATAGCTTCTCATGCACTTTGACAGTTTTTCACAGTTAGACAGTGCTATTTAATCAGTTCCATGTAGATAACAGTGTGCTCACTCCTGTGGAGTTATTTATGAGTCAGCACTAATTGGCTAAAGTGAATCTCTGTCAAAAGAACTGGAATAAGGGGGCAGTCTGTAGAGGCTTAGATACAAGGTAATCACAGAGGTAAAAGTATATTAATATAACAGTGTTGTTTATGCAAAACTGGGGAATGGGTAATAAAGGAATTCTCTATATTTTTGTAATAATAACAATTTCCAAGTAGACTGTCCCTTTAACTGTAGAAACTTTCAGTATAGGTGGGGATACCACAAGCTGCTTGCAAACAATTTACTACACTCCAGCGTGTAAAATGTATCATTGGGAACAAATTAAAGAGGGAAACATTTTGGGTAAACTGTCCCTTTAAAAATGTTTTTCTATAATATTGTAATCAATCCCTTTGTATTTGTACATGTGCATATGTATGTGCATGTGTCTGTGCGTAGATGTGGGCATGAGGGAATATATGTGTGTGTGTGTGTATATATATATATATATATATATATATATATATATATATATATATATATATATATATATATATATATATATATATATACATACTAGTGTATTTGTTTATATAATGTTGATGCTGCAAATCTCAAATAGCACACTAAAAGTAACGTGACTCAACCCCCAATATGTGTCTGTGTATGTTCGTGAAATCATATTCTCTTTCTGTGAATGTACGAAGAATCAACTTATATGAATTATGGCAAAAGTGTCGTCTTTATAACATTATATCCTAGCAACTTGACATTAGGCAGAATGCATTTGTTTATGTAAGAAATAAAACTCAAACAATTAATATAATTTAGCTTTAAGTTATGATCACAACAGAACAATTCATAACATTAGCTGTATATTCATGGATTTCCCCACTCACAAATGTTACAATAATAGTGCCAACACTTTTATTTCTTTGTCCAAAAGTTGAAAATTATGACTGTTTCATAAATTGCTAACGTGCTTAAGAGATGTACTGTAGCCCCAGCTGCAATGCACATGAGTTCAGGCCCCTACCAAAGCTTCATGTTTCACAGTGACCTCAGTTTCCTGTGCCGAATGGGAACCAATGCATGCGAGCACTTGTAAAACTGTTTCTGTAGAGTGGAGTTATGAGAAGGTGCTGCAGTGTCAGACATCTGCTCAATCCATTACTCTCAAATAGCAGCAGCGACTGTACAGTAGGGCAAGAAGCATCAATAAATTAAAATTCTCCTGTGACCACACTTTCCTAGTTTAGTTGAGCGGACTGGTCCTTGTGCCAATTCACGTTCCAAAAAAATTATTCTTAATAAAATGAATTCTTGTCTTTAAAAGTCAACAAATATATTTTCTAAAATAATTAGTTTATAGCTGTATTTGTACAGTTTAATGGATGTTCAAAGTTAAAAATAACTGTGCTGTCTACACAAGTTGATGAAAAATATTATAGTGGGCAATGTTATAGGTTATTTTTTCCCTTATAAGATAAGAATATAAAGTAGTAAAAAAACGAGCACTAAACAATTTTTACTTCACATTCACCTTAATTTATTCCAACAATATACCTAAGAGAAAATATATTCTATATACCCAAAAGTATGTGGATACCTCAACTAATTATTGAGTTCAGGTGTTTCAGCTATACTCATTGCTAACATTAACTGTATAACTGGACCTTTAGTGTTATCTTATCTGGCACATCGTCTGACCCTTTACCCATTTCTGTTGGGGTTACCAAAAGGCTCTGTCCTTGGTCTCCTTCTCATCTCAATTTATACATCATCCTTAAGTTCCTTAATACAGTCCCATGGGTTTCAATACCATTTGTATGCTGAATGTGCCCAAATCTACATCTCTGCACCAGACCTGCAGTATCTCCTTCCTTACTGACTCGTGTCAATAACTGTCTTTCTAATATTTCATCCTGGATGTCTTCTCACTACCTTAAGCTAAATTTCTGAAAAACTAAGCTCCTTATTTTCCCCCTTCTTCCAAAATCTCTACCCCCCCAACTTTCTCTAACCATTGATAATAACATCATTACCCCAACCCGCATGCCCGATGTCTTGGGGTCACACTTGACTCAGATCTCTCTTTCACTCCCCACATCCAGACTTTGGCCAATTATTGCTGCCTCCACCTTAAAAACATCTCCAAAATTGCCACTTCCTCACACAAGACACAATTAAGACTTTAAGCCACTTTCTAATAATTTCCCGCCTTGAGTATTGAAACTCCATCCTCTCCGGCCTCCCTAGCTGCCGTTTATCTCCCTTACAATCCATAATAAATGCCTCTGCAATATATATATTGGTTTTAATCTTTCTTAGATTTCAAATGCTTTGTTAAAAGTTAGTCTTGATGTCTGCAGTAAATTATATACAAACAGAGGGAGATGGTCCATAGTAAAAACACTTAAATCCTAATATTGCCATGCACAGTCCTGACACTGTGGGTGTTGTGCCTAAATTGCAAACAAATAGAAAGCTTTAATTCCAAGCACTGTTGATTTGGCACCTTTCCTGAACACTGCATTCATTAGATTTCAAAAGAAAATGTTTTCCTAGTGTCGCTCGAGGCCCATGTCATCTAATAGCAATGCTGTCTTAGACTAGTGTTAATGTTTTCCATCACACAAAGTCACAACATTTCATCAGCTTTCTTTTGGCCAGTATTATCTGAGTTCTGTAAACCTTCTGTTCTTGTTTTTTACTCCCTTTATGGAAAACACCACCTAATCAACTTACTGTTCATTACATGTTCATAATATACTAAATCAATGGCCCATTTTTGGATGCTTAACTCCTTGACTACCAGTGGGATGCAGCAGAGTGCATAGCAATGCACCGAGATCCTCTCTAGAGAGTTACAGAATGGGTCTGCCAGCAGCACCATAACATTTCTCAAAGGAAAGATACATTATATGATACAAGAGGAATAGCTGAATTAGCAGTCACTTTAGAGTTAGCATTACTGATTGTCTTTTTGGAAACCAACTGCTTTTTATTAACCTATTAAAACATTAATGTAAAAACATCAGTTTATTCAGCCACATGTGATGTTTTGTATGAAGTACACAAGTATTTTATAGGAATCTAAGCCAGAAAGACAGTGGTGGTTCAGAGGGATACTGGGTGGTTGCTAGGCACCCCTTCATTACTTTGGCACCCCTAAACTCAAAAAGATTCCAAATGTCCAAAATTTGAAAGGTAGTGACTTTTTAAAATGTTCTGTACTCTAGGCAAAACAAGAAGAGAAAACAAAGAACTAGAAAAAAAAAGATAAAGGTAGAAATAAATAGTAGAATATGAGTGCCAGATGCACACCTCTGATTTTTAGCTTTGTGCTTATTTTGTTGCACCCCCAAAACATTACAGTCTAGAACTGCCCTTGTAGATGAGAAATATCTATATAGGAAATATATTGTTAGCTCTATTGAAAAGGTGAATGTTAACATTATCTGAGGCTCCCTTAGGCCCAGATGATCTAAAGGTCTCTGGGCTGGCAAGATTATTATAGAATGCTTGCCAGTCCTTCTATTTTCCTGGTGGAATAATCTAAAGTCACTTTTAACCCTGAACACTGCGCCGCCCGTAATTTCACCTTGCACATCGGGGTATTACATAAACCCCCCTGGCAGTTCATAAAGTGCTGTAAGTCGGATAAATTAGCGATGTCCAGAAATGAGCGTTAATACAAATTTCTGGAGTCACCAGTGACTTACGGCACTTTAGAAACTGCTGGTGCCTAAGAAAAAAAAAAAAAATCTCCCGTAAAAGTCTAACACGTCTCCCAAAAATAAACCAGACGCGTAAAATAACCTATATCCGCCATCAAACCCACATGGGAACTAATAATAAATGTATTAACCCCTAAACTGACAACCCCCCACAACGCAATATGCCTAATTAAACTATTAACCCCTCAATCCGCCAACCCCAACATCGCAAACTACCTAGTAAAACGATTAACCCCTAATCCGCCATTAACCCACAACGCAATAAACCTATTGAACTATTAACCCCTAATCTGCCAAACCCACACAATGGAATAATGCTAATAAATATATTAACCCCTAAACCTCCAAAGCCCATAATGCAAATAACTAATCACTAAGCCCCCTAACCTAACACCACCTAAATTAGCCCCATTAAATAAATTAAAATAAAACTAAATTACAATTAATATAAAAAACCTAACATCACTTTAAAAATACAAAAGGTTTAAATTAAGCTAAAATTACAGAAAATAAAAAAGCTAAAATTACAGAAAATAAAAAAATTAAATTTTCAAAATTAAAAAAATTATACCTAATCCGTATGAAAATAAAAAAGCCCCCCCCCCAAAAAAAAACACCCACCCTAATCTAATACTAAACTGCCAATAGCCCTTAAAAGGGCCTTTTGTAGGGAATTGCCATAAGTTAAACAGCTCTTTTCCTTAAAAAAAATACTAAGCCCCCTTCTAACAGTAAAACCCCCCATCCACCAAACCCCCCAAAATAAAAAAACCTAACACTAAAATAACCTAATCTACCTATTGCCCCAAAAGGGGCATTTGTATGGGCATTGCCCTTAAAAGGACATTAAGCTCTTTTACTGCCCTTAAAAGGGCATTCAGCTCTTTTAAGAGTGCCCATAACCCTAATCTAAAAATTGTAAAAAATTAAAAAGTTAAAAAGAAAGCCTATCTCTAACCCCCAGATAGGTACTAATGGTTCCTGAAGTCCGGCGGTGAAGTCTTCTTTCAAGCGGCAAACGGTTCCAAGGGACGTCCCTTGAATTCCTATTGGCTGATTTGATTCTTCAAATTCAAATTCAAATCAGCCAATAGGATGAGAGCTACTGAAATCCTATTGGCTGATTTGAACGGCCAATAGGTTTTTAGTAGCTCTCATCCTATTGGCTGATTTGAATTTGAAGAATCAAATCAGCCAATAGGAATTCAAGGGACACCATTTTTAATTGCATACCTTGAATTTACTATTAAGTGTACGGCGGGGATTGTACAAAGAGGATCCTCCATGCTCCATGGCTCCGCGGTCGCCGGTCTTCAGTTCTGCGGTCACAGGTCTTCAGTTCCACGGTCCTGGATGAAGATAGAAGAGGTCGCCGCTTGGAAGAAGACTTCACAGTTGGACTTCAGGAACCGGTCGCCGCTTGGAAGAAGACTTCACTGCCGGACTATAGGGAACTGTGAGTACCTATCTGGGGGTTCGAGCTTTCTTTAAAAAAAAATTTATTTTTTAGATTAGGGTTATGGGCACTCTTAAAAGAGCTGAATGCCCTTTTAAGGGCAATGTCCATGCAAATGCCCCTTTCGGGGCAATGGGTAGTTTAGTTTTTTTTAGTATTAGGTTTTTTTATTTTGGGGGTTTGGCGGGTGGGGGATTTTACTGTTAGAGGGGGGTACTTAGTATTTTTATAAGGAAAAGAGCTGTTTAACTTAGAGCAATGCCCTGTAAAAGGCCCTTTTAAGGGCTATTGGTAGTTTAGTATTAGATTAGGGGTTGTTTTTATTTTGGGGGGATTTTTTATTTTCATAGGGATTAGGTATAATTTTTTTATTTTTGTTTTTTATTTTCTGTAATGTAAGACTTTTTTTATTTTCTGTAATTTTAGGTTTTTTATTTTCTGTAATTTTAGCTTAATTTAAGCTTAGTTTTTTTTATTTTTAAAGTAATGTTAGGTTTTTTATTTTAATTGTATTTTTTTTTTAAATTTATGTAATAGGGTTAATTTAGGGGGGTGTTAGGTTAGGGGACTTAGTGATTAGTTACTTGTGTTGTGGGCTTTGGCGGTTTAGGGGTTAATAGATTTATTAGCATTATTGCGTTGTGTGGGTTTGGCGGATTAGGGGTTAATAGTTTAATATGTTTATTGCGTTGTGAGTTAATGGCGGATTAGGGGTTAATCGTTTTAATAGGTAGTTTGCGATGTTGGGATTGGCGGATTTAGGGGTTAATACTTTTATTAGGTAGATTGCGATGTGGGTGAAATGCGGATTAGGGGTTAATAGTTTAATTAGGCCTATTGCATTGTGGGGGTTTGTCGGTTTTGGGGTTAATATTTGTATTATTAGTTCTGATGTGGGTTTGATGGCGGATTAGGGGTTAATATACTTTATTAGTTATTGCGGAGGGGGATTGCGGATGACAAGTATAGATATTGCGCATGCGTTAGGTGTTAGTTATTTTCAGGAGGTAGATAGATATTGGGTATGCATTAGGTGTTAGTTACTATTTTCAGGGAGTTACAGTGCTCACATACTAAGCACAAGGCTTGCTGCGCCGTTGTGGGGGTTGTCGGTTTTGGGATTAATATTTGTATTATTAGTTCTGATGTGGGTTTGATGGCGGATTAGGGGTTAATATACTTTATTAGTTATTGCGGTGGGGGATTGCGGATGCCAGGTATAGATATTGGGCATGCGTTAGGTGTTAGTTACTATTTTCAGGGAGTTACGGTGCTCACATACTAAGCACAAGACTTGCTACGTCTGCCTATGAGTGGCAAGGTGAAAATGGAGTAAAATTTCTCAATTTTTGCTGCGCAAGTCCTTGCGCTGAATATGTGATACCGATTTGCAACACGGTTCTATATTAGTTTATGGGAGTAAAAATAGCGGCTGACGGGTGAAATATACGTGCCGAATTTATATGCGGCACCAAATATTTAATGCCAATATCATGTAAAAACTGGCAGGCCCGGCTTTTGCAGGTGATGCCGCATATGTAATGGAGCCCACTGTGTCTCGCTAAAGGCGATATATTGCATTTTTATATGGGGAGCAGACAAAAGTGAACAAAACAATTACGGCTAGATTTAGAGTTTGGCGTTAGCCGTCAAAAGCAGCGTTAAGGGGTCCTAACGCTGCTTTTTACCACCCGCTGGTATTTAGAGTCAGCCAGGAAAGGGTCTACCGCTCACTTCCTTTCTGCGACTCCAGGCTACCGCAGATCCCCTTACGTCAATTGCGTAATCTATGTTTTCTATGGTATTTGGAGTCTTGGAAGAACTGAGCGGTAGAGCCTCTACCGACAAGACTCCTACAGCCAAAAAAAGTTAGTAGTTAAGAGCTTTATGGGCTAATGCCGGAATATAAAGCTCCTAACTACTGTGCTATAAAGTACACTAACACCCATAAACTACCTATGTACCCTAAACCAAGCCCCCCCCCACATCGTCAACCCTCTAATAAATTTTTTTAACCCTTAATCTGCCGACCGGACACCGCCGCCACCTACATTATCCCTATGAACCCCTAATCTGCTGCCCCTAACAACGCCGACAACAATATTATATATATTACCCCCTAATCTGCCCCCCCAACGTCACCGCTATCTAACTACACTTATTAAACCCTAATCTGCCGACCGGACCTCGCCGCCACTATAATAAATTTATTAACCCCTAAACCGCCGCACTCCCGCCTCGCAAACACTATAACATTTTTTATTAACCCCTAATCTGCCCTCCCTAACATCGCCGCAACCTACCTACAATTATTAACCCCTAATCTGCCCGCAACGTCGCCGCTACTATAATAAAGTTATTAACCCCTATACCTAAGTCTAACCCTAACACCCCCTAACTTAAATATAATTTAAATGAAATGAAATAATATTCCTATAATTAAAAAAATATTCCTATTTAAAGCTAAATACTTACCTATAAAATAAACCCTAATATAGCTACAATATAACTAATAATTACATTGTAGCTATTTTAGGATTTATATTTATTTTACAGGCAACTTTGTATTTATTTTAACTAGGTACAATAGCTATTAAATAGTTAATAACTATTTAATAGCTACCTAGTTAAAATAAGTACAAAATTACCTGTAAAATAAATCCTAACCTAAGTTACAAATACACCTAACACTACACTATCATTAAATTAATTAAATAAATTAACTACAATTAGCTAAACTAAAATACAATTAAATAAACTATTCTATAATACAAAAAAACAAACACTAAATTACAAAAAATAAAAAAAAATTACAAGAAGTTTAAACTAATTACACCTAATCTAAGCACCCTAATAAAATAAAAAATCCCCCCAAAATAAAAAAATGCCCTACCCTATTCTAAATTACAAAAGTTATCAGCTCTTTTACCAGCCCTTAAAAGGGCTTTTTGCGGGGCATTGCCCCAAAGTAATCAGCTCTTTTACCTGTAAAAAAAAATACAACCCCCCAACATTAAAACCCACCACCCACATACCCCTACTCTAACCCACCCAAACCCCCCTTAAAAAAAACCTAACGCTAACCCCCTGAAGATCTCCCTACCTTGAGTCGTCTTCACCCAACCGGGCCGAAATCTTCATCCAAGGTGCGCAGAGGAGATCCTTCATCCGGTAGAAGTCTTCATCCATCCGGAGCGGAGCCATCTTCAAAGGAGCCGACGCGGAGCCATCCTCTTTAACCAACGACTGAACGACGAATGAAGGTTCCTTTAAGGGACGTCATTCAAGATGGCGTCCCTTCATTTCCGATTGGCTGATAGGATTCTATCAGCCAATCAGAATTAAGGTAGGAAAAATCTGATTGGCTGATCCAATCAGCCAATCAGATTGAAGGAACTTTCATTAGTCGTTCAGTCGTCGGTTGAAGAGGATGGCTCCGCGTCGGCTCCTTTGAAGATGGCTCCGCTCCGGATGGATGTAGATTGAAGACGCCGCCTGGATGAAGACTCGGAGTTCATGTTAGGGTGTTAGGTGTAGACTTAGAGAGTGTTTCCCCATAGGAAACAATGGGGCTGCGCTAGGAGCTGAACGCTGCTTTTTTGCAGGTGTTAGTTTTTTTATCCAGCCAGCTAAGCCCCATTGTATCCTATGGGGATATCGTACACAAGCAGGTTTTTCCAGCTTACCGCTAACGTAGGCAACGCTGGTATTGAGAGTTGAAGGCAAGGTAAATTATGCTCAACGCTCCCTTTTCTGAGCCAACTCTAAATACCAGCGTTGTCTTAAGGGTGCGCTGGGAAAAAAAGCGGCGTCTTTACCGACAAAACTCTAAATCTAGGCGTTAGTATTTTTAAAGTTTTACAAAACAAATAATTGAAACAATCACATAAAAATGCACAAAATTTTTTTAAATTGTTAGGGTGCTTAAACAATTGCAACAAAATTCTTCATCAAAAATAGTATTTTTTCAAAAATATAATATTTGTATGTAAACTACTTATATTAAATATGAACAGCGTAAATCATTATTTAAGTGCAATGGATATGCAAAAATCACTTTTAAATTCATAATTTTAAGTACAAAATACAATAGTTTTTTTGTAAAATGGACTGCGTTCCATGAGTGTGTATGACATTTTGGGGCATATTTATCAAGCTCTGAGCAGGCGGACAGACATCGCCGGAAATCAACCCGATCAAGTACGATCGGGTTGATTGACACCCCCTGCTGGCGGCCGATTGGCCGCAAGTCTGCAGGGGGCGGCGTTGCACCAGCAGCTCTTGTGAGCTGCTGGTGCAATGCTGAATACAGCGAGCGTATCGCTCGCCATATTCAGCGAGGTCTGGCGGACCTGATCCGCACTGTCGGATCAGATCCGCCAGACTTTCATAAATAGGGGCCTTTCTCTCTAATCCGAGAGTAATTCTGTAAAGATTTTCACACTACAGATCTCACCGTTTTTTTCGGCAACAAAAAGGTAGTGAGCATTTCTCAAAACTTTCAAAATACTTATAACCCTAAATAGACAAGCACATGCATATGAAAATATAGGCAATTGTAAGATGCTATACACAGAAAGAAGCATAATGTGATTTATATTGGCTGCAGGATTTAATTTTTAAAGTTCCCCCTGCTCACTGCTAACTTCCCTTTAGTGTCCCTTTCCAGTGAACTCCATTACTTAAAATTGAAGACATCTCACCACTCGCAAGGACTGCCCCTTTTCTATTATAATTCCACCAGGTCAGCCTCTGTGAGGGTCGGCGTGAAAAAGCACGTCTAAACTTGCGAGGTTTCGATCATTGGGTCCTTAGAATTTTTAAGAGCAAGTTTGTCACATATTGGTTAAACTATTCTACTAAAACCTTATTTGTAAAGGTTGTTAATTTTTTGGTTAGTAGTTATTGTCAAATTCAGATATTTGGATTTAAGTATTTTTAAATTTACATTAACATTAAAATGAAACTTTAATGATTGAGATAGAGCATGTAATTTAAAACAATTTTCCAATTTTTTTGCTTTGTTCTCTTGGTAACCTTTGTTGAAAAGCATAGCTATGTAGGCACAGGAGCAGCAGTGCCCTATTTGATGCTACATTCTAATTGGTGGCTGCACACAAATGCTTCTTTTAATTGGCTCACCAGGTACAATGTTCTGTATGTGAAGAACATTGGAATGTGAAATATTCATAATTCATGTCAGGTTTAGCGCACTTGAATAAACATGATTGGGTTAGTGCACGAGTATGGGTGCTTTTTTTTCAATTTGCGTACTCCATTGAAATCTTTGGGGGAATAATTTAATGCGATCGCGACTTTGCAAAGTCTATCTTTTTGCACGTCAGGTATCGCTCTCGTGCAAACTGTTTACTTTTATCTCATAATACAAGCGCAACCTGACCAGAAGTTAGCGCACGAGTGGGAGCGCAAAATAGCACTCCACTCATAATCTAGCCCTTAATCAGAAAGCCATACACATAGAAGTATAAGACAATTTAACAAGAGCTAATTTGCTCACCAGTTACAGAACCTAAAAGAAAAGTAATTGGAATGTTAGGTACAGGGCAGTATGTTGGCCTAGGCATACTAGGCCCATACTAAGAGGTAGATTTATCAAAGTCCAAACGAACTATCTATTATGTGCGCCTGTAACTGCGTCTGATCGCGCCTATGCAAGGGCGCGCATGTACGCTTATACTTATCAATAAAAATGTAGCAATTCTGCGCTTTTTGAAACTGGTGAGCTGCGGCGTATAATGATAACTCACACTTATCGTAATGAGACTTAGCCATATTTATCATGCTTCGCCTCTAAATGTAAATTTTGCACATATATACGTTTCAATATTTGTACGTCTATAATTTAATAATTGCTTACATCTGGAATATATTTACTATATAGATATATCTATCTTTATGTTTCTATCTAAATTTTTATCTCATACATATATAATAAACATATACTGTATATATATATATATATATATATATATATATATATATATATATATATAGATACAATCCAAGGTAAGGACAGCACTATCTCACTTGATCCAACCGCCAAGGTGCACTACAAATCAGTAATGTGTATCCGTCCCAAGAACATAGGCACTCACTGGTCTTTTAGATAGGATCCATTTATTAATCCATAAGCAAGTTACATTAACATGACGTTTCGGTACTTGGTTGTACCTTTATCAAATGTAGCAAAAAGATAAATATTAAAACTTCCTAACTAACTTACCCCAAACCGCCACCTAAATACCCATAGTGTACCTCATATGCCGCCAAATCTCTGTGGATGAAGTCTGCGTCTGACGTCATCAGGGCGCGTTAAGCTGTGCGCCCTGTGAAATTGTAGAGCCGAAGTTGCCATAGCAACATGTAAACAAAACACGGTACATGCGGCAACGTAGGTGTTACACTATGCAACTTTGTAATTTCACATGCATGCAGCACTGAGTGTCTAAAATGTGAACCAAACCCCATTATACTACATCAGAGTAAAGAGTACCCATATGCCTGTAGTATAAGATTGATCACTAACATCACAGCGCAGCATGCAACGAAAATCACAAAATGAACGAATCCTAAAACCTAATTATATATACATATCTGTGTATCAATACAACATAGCTATCAATCCTAAAAAACTGTAATAGACCTGTATATGGTGATAAATCATCACTTCTGAGAAACAGTGTCTAATTACATTTAAAGGTAAAACTACCAACTTATATTCATGCCTAACTATCATATGGTAGAAACATAGGAACGAATGTGAGAGCCATTGTTAGCCATATTATCGTCCATATAGTCAATGTAGTATTGTTAGCTGAAAATGACTATAGATTTATTATTATATCAGTGTGTGCCATTTCAATAGAAAGGACTAAAGTTCAGAGAGGTGTTCAGGCCATGAGGAAAGATGGTGTTCAATCTATAGATCCACTTGATTTCACACTGAAGCAGGAGATTTCCTCTGTCACCACCTCTTGATAGGGGGGTATATGATCAATCAGCATCGTGCGTAAGCTGGAGACCGCATGTTTATCTTGAAGGCAATGCCTTGCTACTGGCTGATCAGATTCACCAGTGCGGAGGGCTTCCCGTATCACACATCGATGATTCGCCATGCGCTCATGAAAAGTTGTTACAGTTTTGCCAATATAGACACTGGAACATGGACAAATGATCATATACACTACATAGGTGCGAGTGCATGTTAAACGATGCCTGATATCGAACCTATGGTTGTTATGAGGATGCTGGAAAGAGTTGCCCCTAAGCATACCATTGCAAGTGACACATCCCAAGCAGGGAAAACAGCCCATCTTGGTAGGCTTAAGCCAAGTCTCCTTCTTATAATGTTTCACCGGGTCTGATTTGACAAATATATCCCTTAGATTGCTTGTTCTTCTGTATGCTATTCTGGGGACAGAAATCCTCTCATTGTTAGCCTAGTATCTATCCTCCCAAATCAGCTGTTTTACCAATACAGCAGCCGATATCATGCCCCTCTCACATCACCGTTGTGTGAATATGTAAGGACCTATCAAATTTGAGGGTGTGTTCCTCCAAAGCCACTCTAGTGGCTACATCTCTACCATATACCTCCTATCATCGAGGGGGGGGGGTGTTTCAAGGATTTTGTTAAATAAGCACCAACCGGGAAGAATAATTATGTCCATTATTTAAATCTCTTGATAAAGTCCACTTAGAAGGCGGACGAAATGCGTAGAGTTATATTTCCTGCAATCTAAGACCCCTCAAGATTCGCTCCCATTATTGTGCAGAAATCAGCTGTCTTTTATTCTGTGGGGAGCAAAGGTGTCGACACTACAGCACTCAGAGGATCTGCAATTACCAGTAGTATTGAACT
The DNA here is from genome assembly GCF_027579735.1 of Bombina bombina. Taxonomy (NCBI): domain Eukaryota; kingdom Metazoa; phylum Chordata; class Amphibia; order Anura; family Bombinatoridae; genus Bombina; species Bombina bombina. Next base: position 202,067,246 of record NC_069507.1, on the reverse strand, counting down.
TTGCCGCAATCTGTTTGCTGTGCCCATTTTTATTTGGAATTCTGTAAGTGCAACTTAGCACAGTGGGTTTGAATAAAACTGTTTGATACGGCCTTGAATCTGGGTTGCGCTTTTATCTTTTTCGCAGAATCTTTTCCTTTTGGTGAAGCAGTGGCAACCTGTCTCTCTATTGAAGCAGCACCCAGGAGGAACTCACTAAATCACATCGGATGTCACTGGAAGGCATAACCAGTGATGATTATTAAGACTATCACTTTGGAAATTTCACCGTTTTGATATTTGGAGTCTATTTGAAATAACCACTACCAGCTTATTCGGTGACTATTATCTCAACTTCATTTGTTTCACTGACTGGACACTTAGCATATTATCAATATATGTTTTTGTATTTATTTGTATTTATGTGTAGTAGGCTCCAGATACACATAAGAGCCAATCACACCAATCATGAATTATTTCTGATTTAATTTATCAAGTATCCATTTATATATTCCTAGCCTTTTTATAATTCATTGTAGTTTATTGGGTTTTATATTCTATTTTCTGTTTATCTCCATCAGCCTTTTAAGCACTGTTTTTATTCTGTGGTATATATATAGTGGTATATATATATATATATATATATATATATATATATATATATATATATATATATATATATATATATATATATATATATATATAATTCCCCTTGTATGTAAACCAAACATATATCAATGAATGTGTGAATGCATTTACATATCTTACATATGTCTGTGAAAGAGAAATACAGTCAATGCAGACTTGAACGTGTCTATTGAATGTGATGTGTATTTGTATTTTAACTAATGTTGTTAAATAAATTAGCACTTTTATAAAGTGAGACCTTACACTTGTAAATAGTCTCTAATCAGTCTGCAAACAAAAAGTATATAAAACTGTCTATCCAAAATACACCCAAATGTTCCATTTGCTGTCTGATTGATATATATGTATATCCCAAATACAACCAATGATCAAATTGATGCCTGATTCTTATATGTTTTTTTCAGCTATTAATAATTCAAAAGACACATGCATTTTATTAATAGAAACAAAACATTTATTTCCAATACATTTTTTTTAGAAATATGAACAGAAAAACAAAACACACATGAAATATTACGATTCCAACATTTGACGCGCAAAGCGTACTTTGTTGCGCAGTTCTGTGAGTTTAATTTCTGTTTCTTCAAGGCATTTTATTAATTCTCTTTTATTATTCAGCACTTCTTCATCCGACGGTACTGAAAGAAATATGAGAAATATGAGAAATTATTTAGGGTCTGTCTATCAATGTATATAACTATTCCTCCTCCATGTCTTCCTCCGATGTCGTTATTAGCAATGCCTCTTATCCCTGCTCTGCCTCTACTGAATAGTCAACACTTGCTATTGAATACATTTTTTTATTATTTATTATTAAAGTACACAATGTTAAACTATATGCCTATTTATCGATCGCTGTATTTATCTATCGATATATATTTATATCAATCAATGACTGAATAGCAATATTTATCTCCGATTGTATTTCAAAATACATAAATATGAACTCTAAATAGATATTGTAGTAATAAACTTACAATCTTCTTCATACTCAATCTCCTCCTCCTCCTCAGCTACGTCAGGAATATATAATTGTTCCTCAGTTCCACCTCATTTGCTATTCTAAAATTAATAAAAGATTAATATTTAACCACAATTTTTTTAATGTAATAATATTAACTCTCTCTCTATCTTTATCTATCTATCTATCTATCTATCTATCTATCTATCTATCTATCATCTATCATCTATCTATCTCTATCTATGTAGCTATCAATCACTATCATCTATCTATCTATCTATCTATCTATCTATCTATCTATCTATCTATCTATCATCTATCTATCTATCTATCTATCTATCTATCTATCTATCTATCTATCTATCTATCTATCCATCTAATCTTTCTAACTATTTATCTAACTATCAAAATATCTATCTAACAATCTATCTATCTATCTATCTATCTATCTATCTATCTATCTATCTATCTATCTATATATCTTTCTATGTAATTTTATAAACATTTTAATTTACTTTTTCATATGGTATGATTACATAAAGAATAAGAGGCATATTTATTAAAGGTCTGTCGGACCTGATCCGTCAGTGTGGATCAGGTCCAACAGACATCGCTGAATGCGGAGAGCAATACGCTCTCCATATTCAGCATTGCACTAGCAGCTCTTGTGAGCTGCTGGTGCAATGCCGCCCCCTGCAGACTCGCGGCCAATCAGCCGCCAGCAGGGGGTTGTCAATCAACCCGATCGTACTCGATCAGGTTGAATTCCGGCGATGTGTGTCCGCCTGCTCAAAGCAGGTGGACAGGGTTATGGAGCAGCGGTCTTTAGACCGCTGCTTCATAACTGCTGTTTCTGGTGAGCCTGTAGGCTCGCCAGAAACACGGGCCCTCAAGCTCAGTTCGGAACTTGATAGATAGGCCCTTAAGTCTCTAATAAAAATAATAAACTACAACTTACAGGCTTGAGATTCCTCATCATCTTGGGACGGGTCTTGCTGGTCCTCGTGTTCCTCTACAGGCAACTCTTGCTGCTCCTCAGATACATCTTAGTTTCCTAATTAAAATTTGTAACATCTATTAATGTTTAATTTAAAAAATAAAATCATTAGGAACAATTATATGCAATTTTCATTTTAACTATTGATCTATATTTTTTAGAGATATTAATTTATATTGATTTAGCTAAACATCAAAGACCTTAATAGTAAATGTTCTTACTACCCTTTAAATGATTATTAATATATATATATATATATATATATATATATATATATATATATATATATATTTATTAATAACTGAAGTGGTACCTGTGTTTTGGCTCACATCCATGAAGACCCTTGGCAGAGGGTCCGATTCTGCCTCACTAGGTGGATCCTCAGCAATTGGACGCAGATACCTATGTTTCTGACTATAATTAAAAAAATTATATAAAAAAAAGAAAGAATTACAACAATTCTTGTCCTTCTCCTTTTTTTGGGGCATCCAATTGACGAACTATCATATATACCAATTTTATTTATTCGCAAATAACACTATTATCATGACACAGTGAATTGCTAGTCACAAATTTGCAGACAAATAGGTGGAGAAAATCTATTATGACACCAAAGACATGTGTATTCAATTACAGAAGTGGGCAGACATATTATAGTTATTTATAAACAATGCTAACAGTCTATTTAATGAAAAACAAACTTACATTTCCTAACATAACTCCTTATGAGAGTTTGCAGTTTTCATTGTCTTCAATTCATGTCTATGTACCTCTTTAGACACTGCTAATGCCCCTAAACCCTGCAAACCCTACATACTATTTTGCCCAGGATCTGGTTCCTGCGGTCCTGATCCATGGCATCCCTCTCCTTTGTCCATAGTGTATGTAATAATAAAATCCCCAATTTAATTTTTTTTGCCCTCTGCATCATATAACAATACTAATAATAACAATAATAATCAAATTAAAAATCTGCTCTGTTAACAAAATCAATCCCGGAAGTGAAATATTTATGTATGCGCAGTTATATAACATGCGCAAAGGCAATATTGACAGATATCAATGCACAATAAAAAACAATTTTTGTTGTTAATTATGGAAATATATAAAATAGTTTCAAAAACCAGTTATCGAGATAATTATATTATTTAACATCAAACTTGCCTAATACCCATCCATGGGGTATTTCACCACTTACGAAAGATGTATACAATTGTGATTGCTTTAGTATGTGGTAATCATGGCATGAACCAGGAAATCCAGACCTCACTTCCCAAATTTGAAGTTTTGCATCACACATCGCTTGGACATTGAAGGAATGAAAACTCTTTCTATTCCTGTACTGTTCCTCATGTAATGAAGGTGGTACCGATGAAATGTGAGTACAGTCTATAGCATCTAACACATTTGGAATCCCCGCAACATTATAAAATCCAATTTGTATCCAGTGCCATTGTTCTGCAGTCTGTGGAACACATATATTTACAACAACCATATGAATTGAAAATGATGGCTGACTCATTCCTACAATCACACTGGACACCGATTTAAAAGATCCTGTAGCCAGGAAATTTAGCACAACCAATAATTTCACTATTCCTGGTAATGATCTTGTCCTTCTTGTGCTTGGTTCTAGTTCATGGCATACTAGTCCATATGACTCTAAAATTGTTGCTCTGTTGAGCCTAAAATGTTTTTTAATTTCAAAATCAGTCAAAGCATGAAGACCACACCTGGGCAAGAACACTCTTGGCATCCATATGCGCTCTGTCTCCTCCAGGCATCGAGCAACGGACAAATTTGCTAAAATAAAAAAGCATTCCATCTTCAGCTGTGTAAATTGTCTACTAAACTGTGATTCGCCTAGGTATATAAGGTGAAATAGAGAAGACGTAATTGAAGGAGAAACTACAGTTCACTATTGGCGAAAATAAACTAGTCGTATTTGTATGTCTGGTTCTAAAAATAGGTCTGTAAGCAATGTGTATTAGCGCTGTCGGGAGCGGGCCGGTGCGTCTAGGCGAAGAGCGAAGAAGTTGGTTTCCTGATTATAGGCACAGATTGCTTTCATAAATATGGCGATTGGTGCGTATGCATTATTTCACACGCAATTACATGAGAATTGCTTTGATAAATCTACCCCTAAGGGCAGCAGATTAGTAGTGGCTGCATATTTTGGTCACTGTGAGACTTCTAGCAATTGATGTTTTAATTATGTTGCTCAAAAACCAGGGCAGCAGTGTTGGATATTGCAGCATTGACTGGCACTATCTTTATATTTCACTCACTAACTTCCATTTGCTGTGTCTGCAGTTTCCTGCTGTTGTCTTCACTATACCTATTTAGTGCTGTCTTTCACTGTGACTGATATCCCAATGTGGGTATAGTGAAGTAGTGAATGGAGGGGAGTAAAATCTAGCCTCTACCACACTACTATTAGTAGGTTAAGGACTTGGGTATGAAGAGGCTGGGATGTGGCAATTAAGCTCATCACCATTTGGACAAATGCTGTAACAAACTCTACATTTTCTGCTTTTATGCTAGCTTTATGCATCTAAATTAGTGCTGGGTATCCAGTGTGATGTGTTTGTACATGATATTTGCCTTTTCTAAGTGAGCACACAGAACTGCAAATTTTGGGAGATGTACCTGTATTAGTTTGAAAGTGCAGTCCACTTCTGTGTTTGTACATGACAAGGTGTTGGACTGTGTATATATGTGAATATGCATGTGTGTATGTATGAATGACGTCATCCAAGATGGCGTCCCTTGAATTCCGATTGGATGATAGAATTCTATCAGCCAATCGGAATTAAAGGGTAAAAAATCCTATTGGTTGATGCAATCAGCCAATAGGATTGAGCTCGCATTCTATTGACATCAGCCAATAGGATTTTTTACCCTTAATTCCTATTGGCTTATAGAATTCTATAAGCCAATCGGAATTCAAGGGACGCCATCTTGGATGACGTCATTTAAAGGAAAATTCATTCTTCAATAGCCATCGAAAGAAGAGGATGCTCCGCGCCGGATGTCTTGAAGATGGAGCCGCTCCGCTTCGGAAGGATGAAGATAGAAGATGCCGTCTGGATGAAGACTTCTGCCCGCCTGGAGGACGACTTCTTGCCGCTAGTGTTAGATTTTTTTAAGGGTTTATTGGGTGGGTTTTATTTTTAGATTAGGGACTTTGGGCACAGTAAAAGAGCTAAATGCCCTTTTAAGGGCAATGCCCATCCAAATGCCCTTTTCAGGGTAATGGGGAGCTTAGGTTTTTTAGGTAGGTTTTTATTTGGGGGGTTGGTTGTGTGGGTGGTGGGTTTTACTGTTGGGGGGTTGTTTGTATTTTTTTTAACAGTTAAAAGAGCTGATTTCTTTGGGGCAATGCCCCGCAAAAGGTTCTTTTAAAGGCCATTGGTAGTTTAGTGTAGGCTAGGGTTTTTTTTTATTTTGGGGGGCTTTTTTTATTTTGATAGGGATATTAGATTAGGTGTAATTAGTTTAAATATTTGATAATTTCCTTTTTATTTAGTGTAATTTAGTGTTTATTATTTTTTGTAATTTAGATAAATGTTTTTTGTAATTTAATTTATTTAATTTTAGTGTAATGGTAGGTTTTAGTGTAAGACAGAAGTTAGGTTTTATTTCACAGGTAACTTTGTATTTATTTTAACTAGGTAGTTATTAAATAGTTAATAACTATTTGCTAACTAGTCTACCTAGTTAAAATAAATACAAACATACCTGTGAAATAAAAATAAAACCTAAGCTAGATATAATATAACTATTAGTTATATTGTAGCTAGCTTAGGTTTTATTTTACAGGTAAGTATTTATTTAGTTTAAAATAGAAATAATTTAGGTATTAATTGTAATTTTTATTTATTATAATTATGTTAAAGTTAGTGGGTGTTAGGATTAGGGTTACGTTAGGGTTAGACTTAGGGTTTGGTTTACGGGTTAATAACTTTAGTATAGTGGCAGCGACATTAGGGGCAGCAGATTAGGGGTTAATAAGTGTAGTTATGTGGCAGCGATTTTGGGGGCAGCAGATTAGGGGTTAATAACAGTAATGTAGGTTGCGGCGATGTTAGGGGCAGCAGATTAGGGGTTAATAATATTTAACTAGTATTTGCGATGCGGGAGTGTGGCGGTTTAGGGGTTAATATGTTTATTATAGTGTCGGTAATGTCCGGAGCGGCAGATTAGGGGTTAATACATTTATTTTAGTGTTTGTGATGCTGGAGGGCCTCGGTTTAGGGGTTAATAGGTAGTTTATGGGTGTTAGTGTACTTTGTAACACTTTAGTTATGAGTTTTATGGTACAGCTTTGTAACGTAAAACTCATGACTACCGACTTTCAGGTGGCGGTACGGATCTTGTAGTTATAGGCTGTACCACTCGCTTTTTGGCCGGACAGGCAAACTCGTAATACTGGCGCTATGGAAGTCCCATTAAAAAAGTACTTTTTAAAAAGTGCGGTAGTTACAATGCATGACGGCCAAAAAAGTATGCGGTACACCTATACCTACAAGACTTGGAAAAGCAGCGGTAACCCCTAAACCGAGTCCCTCCTGCATAGCAAACACTATTTTAAATTTATTAACCCCTAATCTGCCGCTCCAGACATCACCGCCACTATTAAAAATGATTAACCCCTTTTCCGACGCTCGCCGACATCGTCACCACTCTAATAAAGTTATTAACCTCTAAACCGCCGCCCTCCCGCATTGCAAACACTATTGAAATATTATTAACCCCTAATTTGCCGTCTGCCCACATCGCCCCCACTATACTAAAACTATTAACCCCTAAACCGAAAGTCCCCAACAAAATATACTAAATAAACCTATTAACCCCTAAACCGAAAAAACCCCCACATCGCAATAAACTAATTTAAACTAGTAACCCCTAAACCTAACCCTAAACCTATCCCTAACCCTAATATAACCCTAAACCTAACACCCCCTAACTTTAACATAATTAAAATAGAGCTACATTAAAGTTATAATTAACTAAATAATTCCTATTTAAAACGAAAAACTTACCTGTGAAATAAAACCTAAGATAGCTACAATATAACTAATAGTTATATTGTAGCTAGCTTAGGTTTTATTTTTATTTCACAGGTAAGTTTGTATTTATTTTAACTAGGTAGACTAGTTAGTAAATAGTTATAAACTATTTACTAACTACCTAGTTAAAATAAATACAAACATACCTGTGAAATAAAACCTAAGTTGCCTTACAATAAAACCTAACATTATAAAAAATAAAAAAAACTATTGTTACAAAAATTGACAAACGAAATTATCTAAAACAATAAAAATTATTCCTATTCTAATACCCTTTAAAAAAAAAAAACACCCCAAAATAAAAAAGCCTAATCTAGAATAAACTACCAAGGGCCCTTAAAATGGCCTTTCGTAGGGCATTGCCCTAAAGTTAACAGCTCTTTTGCTGCAAAACAAATACCCCCTAACAGTATACAAACCCCCACCCCCCAAACCCACAAAATAAAACTAAAGTAAAACCTAATCTACCCATTGCCCTGAAAAGGGAATTTGTATGGGCATTGCCCTTAAAAGGGCATTTAGCTCTTTTTCCTGCCCTTAAAAGGGCATTCAGCTCTTTTATGAAATGCCCAAGCCCTAATCTAAATATAAAAACCCACCCCAAAAGGAAAAAATACATTACACAAAATAACAAACAAATGATCAAAAATAATAAAAATGATTCCTATTCTAATAGGATGAGAGCTTCTGAAATTCTATTGGCTGTTCAAATCAGCCAATAGAATTTCATTAGCTCTCATCCTATTGGCTGATTTGAACAGCCAATAGGATTTCAGTAGCTCTCATCCTATTGGCTGATTTGAATTTCCAAAATCAAATCAGCCAATAGGAATGCAAGGGACAACATCTTGAATCGTGTACCTCGCATTGAAGATTCAGTGTACGGCGACCAACCATATGAAGAGGATGCTCAGTGCCGGATGTCTTCAGGATGAACTTGCTTCGCACCGCCGTAATAAAGATAGAAGATGCCGCCTGGATGAAGATAGAAGAGGCCGCCTGGATGAAGACTTCTTGACGCCTGGATGAGGACTTCACCGCCTGGATGAAGATAGAAAAGGCCGCCTGGATGAAAAGTTATTGCCGCCTGGATGAGGACTTTGCCGCCTGGATGCAGATCGTTCAAATGGGACTTCAAAAACTGTAAGTGGATCTTCGGGGGTTAGTGATAGGTTTTTTTAAGGGTTTTTTTAGTTTAGGGTTTGGCTTTTCATAAACAAGCTAAATGCGCACAACTCATAATCTAGGTGTAAATGTTTAATGATAAAAAACATATTCATAATTATTGTACTGTGAAGAGAATATGCATTTCTTTGAAATGTGAAAGTAGTATTTCAGTCCACTCCAAAACATTTAACAATTACTGGCAATATATGATACACTTAGGACCAGGCACAAACACTAGACAGGCAGAGCATGAGAGAGGCACAACTTGTCTGGACTGTACTGGGAGGAGGAAGCACTACAGGGACTGAGCTGCCAAACACACTTGTTATTCACATCACCTTTACCCCCCCCCCATTCTTTTTTATATTCTCCCCCTTCTCTCCAGCGGATTTTATTATTTTTCTCTGTGAAATAACCAATAAGGAGAGGTTGAGGGGAAAACACATATAAAAATATATGAACTTGACTTATTATAGCAATGTTCTGGACAGCAGTCAGTACTCAGTCAGCACTTGTCTCTCAGGCGCTCAGTCACTGAACTTTCCTGCTACTCTGAGGGCGGTAGCTGGCATCACGTGACGTGGGTACGTTGCCCCCCAAACCCGCAAACAAACACTGCTTTTTCACCACCCTCCCAACCACAAACCTACTAAACATCCCTCACTCAAACAGCCACGAGAACCTCAACTGCATCCTCCTCAACACCCGCTCCATCCACAAGCACACCATCAAAATCTGGAACCTGCTCGACTCCACCTCCCCAGATGTCGCCTTCCTCACCCAAACCTGGCTCAACCCCACATCAGCACTGGACATCGCCATCACCATCCCTGATGGCTATAAAATCTCCCACAAAGACCGCAGCAACCGACCTGGAGGAGGCATCGCCATCATACACAAACACTCCATCCAAGTCACAACCACCTCCGATGATCACTCCCCAGACTATGAACATCTACACTTCAAAATCAAGATTAACCACAACACCACCCTCCGTGGCACATCATCTACAGACCTCCAGGAACACGTCCCGCCTTCTGTGACTCCATCACCGACCACCTTGCACCCCACGCCCTTGCCTCAAAGGACTACATCCTACTCAGCGACCTCAACTTCCATTTAGACAACCCCAATGACCACAACACCACCAACCTCATGGAAAACCTTGGAACCATTGGGCTGAAGCAACTTGTAAACGCCCCATCCCACATAGCCGGACACACCCTCGACCCAATCTTCTCCACAGGCAACCAAATCTCAGTCAACCACATAAACGAACTCCACTGGACTGACCATCACTGCATACACTTCTCCTTCAACAAACCCACCACACACCTCCAGCATCACCACCCGCCCCACAGAAACTGGAACAACATCATCCAAGAACAACTGCACTCCACCCTGATCAAGTCCCCCCCAGTGATCTCCACTGACACCAACTCCTCTGCCCGCCACCTACATCGCTGGATCACAGACTGCGCAAATACCCTCGCCCCCTCAAGAAACCGTCCAGCCGCCAGCCCACCAACAAGGCCAGCTGGTTCACCCCCACCCTCCAGGACTCCAAACGCCACTGTAGACGATTAGAGAGAACATGGAGATCCAGCAAGTCCCCCCTCGGACAAATCTGCCTACAAAGAAGCCGTCACCACCCACCTCATAAAAACCACAAAGAAAACCGCTATCCTAGAAAGAATCCACACCAATACCAACACCAGCAAGGAGCTGTTCACAGTCATCAAGGAATTCTCCATACCCAACAGTGACACTAATGACATCCCACCCTCCCAGGACCTCTGCGACAACATCGCCACTTACTTCCACCGCAAGATCATCAACATCTATGACAGCCTCGAGCTCCAGAACTCACCACTCACTGCCGACCCACCCACCCCCACCTCACCCAAACCCACCACCCGCCACCATCTACAAACTACCTGGATCCCCCTCACCACAGAGGACACACTCAGAATCATGAAATCTATCCACTCCGGAGCACCCTCCGACCCATGCCCGCACCACATATTCAACAAAGCGGGTTTTACCCTCGCTCACGAACTCTGCCTCACCATAAACTGCTCCATCAAAACTGGTACCTTCCCAGATGACTGGAAGCATGCAGAGCTGAAACCCCTGCTGAAGAAACCCACAGCTGACCCCATAGATCCTAAAAACTACCGTCCCATCTCTCTACTCCCCTTTCCAGCCAAAGTAATCGAGAAGGCCATCAACGCACAACTTGTTGACCACATCGAGACCAACCACATCTTGGACTCCTCCCAATCCGGTTTCAGGAGCAATCACAGCACTGAGACCGCCCTCCTCACCGCCACAGACGACATCCGTGCCCTGCTCGACCAAGGAGAGACTGCCGCCCCCATCCTTCTAGACCTCTCAGCCGCATTCGACACTGTAGACCACAGCACCCTCCTCACGCGCCTACACAATGCCGGCATCCGCAAAAAGGCCCTGGAATGGATCACCTCCTTCCTCAGTAGCAGAACCCAGAAAGTCAGACTTCCACCCTTCTCCTCCAATCCCACAGCAATCAGCTGCAGCATACCCCAAGGCTCTTCTCTTAGCCCCACCCTCTTCAACAATGAAAATACACACTTACAGGCAGGCGCCAGGGCGCCCCTCGCTGCAGTGCGCCTGTAGGAACATGCCTACTGTGTCTAATAGGAAATCCGGCCCTGGCCCACAGAAAAATGCACTAACCTTGGTACTCACTCAGGCAGTCAACCTCCAGACAAGCCTGGGTGCAAAGACAATGAAAACAAATATATAAATTAACACAACACATAGAAAGTCTGGCATTCTCTTACAAGCACACAGATACCTTAAAAGTGAAATGGTAGAGTTAATTACAGCATTTGGTCAAATGTTGATAGGCCTAGGACCACATCAAGGTCACTTCCTAACATACAACACATGTCTTTAACAAAACAAACTGAAATGCAAACAAGGACCCTTTGTAATCTCATATAAAACACTGAAATGGACTGCATTCTCAAACTCAATTGGGTACACAACCTATGCCACTGCAAAACTCAAAACCCTGTCCATTTAAGTATTATTTGTCTAGGGAGATTACAAATAACCTGTGTTACCCTTGTTTGCATCTCCTGTACTGAGTTACTGTGCTGAGAAACTGTTTGTACTTGTGAGGCATGATTTTCTAATAATAAAGCAAAAGGAGATCTGCTTATCAGCTAGTCAGCATTTTGGCCTTAAAGGGGCATATTGCTCAAATATTTTTTTATCAGACGTGCATTCAGCTTCTGACAAATTAGTATTCATCCAAACTTATACCCTTTAAGTAATATGTTCAGCTTATTTTCTGTCTAATGTCAAAATTCAATTTTTTTACCCTTTTGAGAAACAGATTTGAGTAATACATTTGTTAGGTTTACAAAGAAATGAAAAATACTAAGCACTACAGACGTGTATGTACATATGAATAAGTACTTATGTCAAATAGATAAAAAATTCCAACAAGTCAAGTCCAAGCATACACTGTCCGTATTCAGCATTGCTCAAGCAGTTGTAGTGAACTGCTTGTGCAATACCGCCCCCTGCAGATTCACGGCCACTAGCAGGGGGTGTCAATCAGCCCAATCATATAGGATCGGACAGATTGCTGTACGCCTCCTCAGAGGTGACATATGAGTTAAGGAGCAGCGGTCCATTCAGCCAATTCGGCCAATATAAATTTCACATATATCAGGAATGTGATTATCTATTTAGGTAAAAATGTAGATGCAATCCATTAACCTTTGGTGATATACTTACATAAGGGACCTAGCAATTGCACTTATAAATCATGTCCTCAACACTATGTTGTAAGTATGCACATATTTACAAGGAGTTTATTTGGAATGTTGTTGAATAGTATACCCCACACTTAGCAGTGTCCCTACATTAAAGGGACAGTCAAGTCAAAATTAAACTTTGCAAATTTCCCAATCAGTGTTACCACTCCGGGATCCTAGGATGCACACATTCCCACACGTTGTATCCCTTAGGAGAAAAGAAAATGCCTAAATGTTCCCAAAAATAGTCTTGTTATTAGTAAACTATAGTGGCCGCTCTTCTCCAAAACATGCACAAGATGATCTCTTTGTCTTAGATCAAAATTAAACTTTAATGGCTCAGATAGCGCATGCAATTTTAAACAACTTTCTGATTTACTTCCATTAACAAAATGTGCACAGTCTTTTTATATTTACAGTTTTTGAATCACCAGCTACTACTGAGCATGTGCAAGAATTCACAGAATAAACGTATATTCATTTGTGATTGGCTGATGGTTGTCACATGATACAGAGGGAGTGGAAAACAGACATAACTTTGAAATTTGAAAAAATCTACTACTTATTAGAAGTTCAAAAAGTGCTATTGAATTGTTTAGTTATAATGCATTTGTTGATCTTGCTCTTTTATAATATAGTTCCATTTGGTGTTTCTGTGCACATCACAAATAAAAAGCCTGATGTCTAGGGTGCTAGCGAAGCAGAATAATGCAATGAAAATTACTATAAAAAGAAGCAAGGATAGAAAGAGTCTCCAAATGTAGTTTTTTTTTATGGAATGTAAACTAATCCTGTATTGGTTGTTGCAATGGTAGTAAACACTGCATACACCTCTGATGTGGAATTCTCGTATACAAGGAACCAAGTACTATTACATGTGATACATATTTATACCATATTTAGAAGCAAATATAATTTAAAAGGATATTGTTTAATAGGATGATTCTGTGCAAACCGAGCTGCAATAAAACTTAATGTAATGCAAGTGACTATGGCAGAAGTTATAATACCAAATAACTTTTTGTTCAATCAAATCCATTGAAGACAAAAAAAAAACAAGATAATACATTTGCCATAAATATTAATAATAATGAGCAGAGTTGTTTAGATAAAATAAAGAGAGAAAAAACATTGCTTCCTCTGTATCTGTCTACTCCCCTTCTTGTCTAAAAAAATAAAACCTTAATTAACTATCAACAAAGAATTCCTTATTAATATAGATGCAGATATTTTCATTTACTGATAATATTAATTAACTAATAGTTTCATTTTAATTTGTGTACATTTGCATTCAACATTTTAAAATATCTTAAAGAGACAGTTTAGTCAGAATTAAATTTTCATGATTCATATAGGGCATGTAATATCAAACAACTTCCCAATTAACTTTTATCATCAACTTTGCTTTGTTCTCTTGGTATTCTTAGTTGAAAGCTAAACCTAGGTAGGCTCATATGCTAATTTCTTAACCATTGAAGACTGCCTCTTGTATGAATGCATTTTGACAGTTTTCACAACTAAAGGGTGTCAGTTCATGTGTGGTTAAAAACTGTCAAAATGCATTCAGATAAGAGGTGGCTTTCAAGGTCTAAGAAATTAGCATATGAACCTCCTAGGTTTAGCTTTCAACTTAGAATACCAAAAAGAACAAAGCAAAATTGGTGAAAAAAAATGTAAAATGGAAAGTTGTTTAAAATAACATGTCCTGTTTGAATCGTGAAAGTTTATTTAGGACTAGACTGTCCCTTTAAGTCAACTAATTCAAATGGATACACTCATAATGGATTTGAATGTCATATAAATAAAATCAAATCACAAAATAAGTTTTTGCATGGAAAAGATAAAAATTTCAATTGGAATAGAATTTAGCCCATAAATCAAATTAAAATATTAAATGTATCTGAAGAAAATGGTCAATTCAACATATTTTGTACAAATGTTGATAATAATAATAATAATAATAATATAATCATAATCAAATGTATTCCTCCCCAACAAACATACTAAAGACCAAAATCAATAAATCATTTGTCAAGTTATTAAAAATAAAATAATTTTTGATTGGTGCATTATACACCAATAAGTATACAATTCATTTATTTGAAAACAAGCTGAATTATTTTAGCATTTTTTTTTAAATAGCATTTGAATTTTTCAAATATGTTGATTTTTTTAATGAATAGTTATCAAAATCATCATAAACTTGTTATTAAAGATATTATTTATTAGACTCAGAAGAAAATGCAAATTGATTAAATTCAGTTCACACACCATCCAATAAAGTCACATATGCTGTTCACTACGAAAATACATTTAATTTGCTCTTCAAAGTTAAATTGCAGACATCATTTTGAAAATCATAAATAGTAAATATCAAAATAATTTTAGTTTTAAAATTAGATAAGACAATACAATAAAAAAATTATTATTTTAAATGATGACATGTTTCTAAAAAGGTAAAATCTCTATTAATAAGACCACTACATTTAAAGGGACAGTCAACACCAGAATTTTTGATGTTTTAAAACATAGATATTCCCTTAATTACCCATTCCCCAGGTTTGCATAACCAACACAGTTATAATTATACACGTTTTACCTCTGTAATTACCTTGTATCTAAGCCTCAGCAAAATGCCCCCTTATTTCAGTTCTTTTGACAGACTTGCAGTTTAGCCAATCAGAGCTGTCTTCATGGTAAATTCACATGCATGAGCTTAATGTTATCTATATGAAACACATGAACTAATGCCCTCTAGTGGTGAAAAACTATCAAAATGCATTTAGATTAGAGGCGACCTTCAAGGTCTAAGAAATTAGCATATGAACCTCCTAGGTTTCGTTTTCAACTAAGAATACCAAGAGAACAAAGCAAAATTGGTGATAAAAGTACATTTGGAAAGTTGTTTAAAATTACATGCCCTATTTGAAACATGAAAGTTTTTTTTTTTTTACTTGATTGTCCCTTTAAATAATATAAATTTCCAGGTTAATTTTAAGAAAGTACATTAATTTATAGACATGCACATTGGAAAATGTAATTTCGTATCGAATA